>NW_010335095.1:0-8884 GCF_000700745.2 Antrostomus carolinensis
CCCCGCCAGCCCCGGCCCCAGCAGCCCCGGCACCACGGCCCGACTGCAGAGCTGCCAGGCCGCCTCCTGCACTCGGCATTTGAGCCCCGGGGCGGCGGGGATGAGGGTGCGGGGTGCGGGTTGCTTCCCCCAGCAACGTGTACAGACTGTGCTATATTTATCCGCTCTGAACAGGCTCGGGCGTAACGGCTTCAGGCAGGTCCTAGTGCCTGCTGGATCCTCAGAGTCACATTTAAACAGCTAAATGCAATTACAGAGCCCAGAGATCAATGGGATTTGTACAGCCCCTCTTCCTATAGCAGCTTCTTACAAGAAGCTAAAACCTCTGTGTAACTCACAGGAAGGCTGCTGCTGGGGTCAGCAATGATGCAATATTGATCTGATTGCCTCCAGCTCACCTCCAGATCAGCTAGTTGCCCCTCACCTACAGCAGAAGTGTCTTTTGAGTACCCAGAAAATGATTTACTAGGCTAGCTAGATACGGTAGTGCTAATCTTTCTGGACTTCAGTAAAAGTGCTGGTGTGGTGCCAGGGCAGGGAGTATCTTGCGTGTGAGTGTACAGACACGCATTTGAGCTGTGCAGGATGGGAGGGGACAAGGCCAAGGACCTGGCCAAGGGAATGCCACATCAGCCAGTGCTGGGCAGATGCTGCAAGGCTGGATGTGGGTACCAGCCAGCAGATTCAGCACGTGGCTGATTTTCTCCAAGACTTTTCTCTCTGGCCATGATACAAGAAAGAGCCTGTGACTGATAGTTGCTGCTGGCACGAAGATGAACCTGGACTACCACAGCAGCAGAGCATGGACTAACAGGACTGGTGTGAAGCACAATGCCAGCCAGTAAGGAACCAGCCGTGAGGGACAAGGATGAGCTTTTATTCCATCATGGAAGGTGGGGAAGCTGACCTGCTGCAGAGTTGCCATCACTTGTGTCAGCAACAGCCTGCCGGAGGGATGCCAGCTCCAGGGCTGAGGGAGATGTCTCCCTCACACAGGCACAGGATCAGTGTCCCCTCCTGCTGTTTGGCCCATGCCTCACCTGCCCATGGGTGTGCTCCTCCGACCTGTCATTTTGTTCACCCAAGGCTCAGGGCAACTGGCTGGAGAAAGGCTCTGCCAGCTGAGGAGGCACGGTCCAAGCTGGGTCCTTGGAGCTGGAGAGGAGAAAGCTCAGCAGGAGAGCATCGTCCCGATGCTGCCTGCCCCAGCAATGTGGGGAGGGCCCTTGGGTTCTCCTGCAGCCATGATTTACAGGATTTTCAGGCCCTCCCTGGCCAGCCCAGCATTTCCATGGCACACCCTTATTCCCAGGCCATGACCCTGCAGCTCAGACGAGGAGCCTTTCTGCAATCACCGCCGAGGATTTTCCTCATCGGACAGGCAGGCATTGGTTCTCTGCACTGTGGAGAGGAGCCAGCTGCTGCCTTACCTTCTTCCCCCCACCTGAGAGGAGGCAAAGGCTCTTCTTTCTTCTGCCTGCCAGCAGAGAAGAAACAAAATGCTTACCCTCAACAGAGCTTCTTCCAGGGTGTCCTTCCCAGTCACGTCCAGAAAGTCATGGTCCCTTCCCACCAGCCTCCCCTGTTATCGTGTCCCTGCTCAGAGGAGGAAATAGAAACAGGGCAGTTATCAGTACATGGAGAGTAATTATAAGCTGAACGCAAATGCCACCTTCTGGCAGTGAGGACAGTTGCCTCTTCTGAGAGAAAATGGTTGAATTGCAGGGTAATAGTCTCATCCCCAGGCTAGAAAAGGTCTGCTGGCTCAGTCCAGATGTTGCTGGGGGTTTCTGGTCTTGGTGCTGCCGCTGCTGGGGTATGGTGCAAACAGCCCCAGGTTACACCAGCTGTCTCTTGTCCTCTTGCTGTGCACTGCTGTAAAGTGCCTGGCCCCATACTCTTGGTGAGCTCCTTGTAGGTGATGGGCCCCCGGAGCCCTCCCTTCTCGAAGCAGGACTGCGTGTGGCTGCAGGGAAGCAGGAGCTGAGCTGAGCTCATATCATGCCCAACCCTTCCACAATTTCTCAGCAGTGAATTTGCAGACATGGGGTGTTCAGCGGGTTTCCAAATGAACAGGATTGTTTTCAAACAGCTTTAATGCACACGCAGCTGCAAGCAGCCTAAAATCACACAGAGGATGCAATGGAGGTGACTGGACTGCAAACAACTTCTCGCAGGAGAAGACCAACATTTCTACACTTGTCTGTATGTATGTAAATGTGTGCACGTGGCGCCTAAATAGCTGTAACTGCAGAACATGAAACTAAAGAAATATCTACTCACTCAAGGGTATCACTTGATTTATTAAATTTAAGTGCTACTTGCTTCCAGGCAGATACACTTTCAGTAGTTTCCAGTTATCAAGTCTCTCTTAGACACTTCATGAGCTGCTTTTGACACATTACCTTGACTCCTACAATCAACCACTTCTGGAACTGAAGAGTGAAGAGCAGAAGCAGAAACTTTTCTGCTGCAATTCAGTCTCAGGCACTCCCTCCAGATGAAACATCCAAGTCACTGTGACAGGCCAGCCGTCCGCTTCGCTCGCTGTTAACCCTGCCAACAGCTGCACTAGTACAAGGCCATGGTAAATAATTAGCACACCACTTTGTAATGACAAATACCAAGGATATTTCTAACTCCTTGTACTATTATGCCATGATTTTTTGCGCATCTATATGAGACGGAGAATGTTTAGCATACATGCGGTGATGACTCTAAGTCAGGTTCCCCGTTTCCACACATCACATCCATACAACCCTCGCAGTTGTTCCTCCAGATTACACAGGGTTGAACGCAGGCAAAGCTGTAGCACCAACATTGGCATCAACCCACTGCAAACCTCGTGGCTGAAAGCAAGCTTTCACTGACCTGGCCTTTATCTGTGCCTTAACGAGGAAAAAGAAAGAAAACTCCAAACTCAGCTTAAACGGAGAAGAAATAAAACTGCCCTGTAAATACAGACTTAAGTCTCCAGCCTTTTTATTTATACAAGGATTCAAAGAACATATTTCAACTTTAGATAAACAGTGCAAGAGAGTTACAAGTACCTTGGTAACAGAAAGAAACAGATAACTGTCCAGCTATGCCAATAAGTGAAATAATTCTTACTCCTGCAGATAGAAATGCATTTGTTTAAAGCAAAGGTGGACTTTAGATATTTTGCTATACCTTAGCCCCTACCAAGCCCACCAGAAAACAACAGGCAGTTTGTCATTTGTCAATGATAAGTAGCTGCGCTCTCGAAGCCTTTTGAGACCCTCGCCCTTAGTTAAAACATATGGGTTATGGCACAAAAGAGCAGGCTGAAAGACAGAGACACTTGGAAACCCACTGTTTCTGGTTCTCCCCATTCCAGGGACAGGGGTCTTCTTTGTTAACATTTTTTCCTAGACCACTACCCCCTGCTGCATCCCTGTGAAGTCCAAGGCCTTTTCAAACCAGCACATCACAAATCACCATCTTGGTAACATCGAAGCAAATGTTCCTCCCCAGCCACCACCGTTCCCCGGAGCTCCCCACTGACGTACCCAACCCACAGCAGCCCTCAGCCCGCCACAGGGCTGGGGAGGTTTGTCACAAGGTTTTGGAGCAGGTGGTAGCCCGGGAAATGTCATTTATAAGCACTGAAAGGCCCCAGGCTCTGTGCCAGCCCCAGCACAGGCTCTGGGCTCGTCTGGACCTGGGCTGACGTTGGCTTGTTGAGCCGTGCCAGCCGTCGTCTAGCTGTTGGGTAACTATGGTTTGCTTTAAATTAGAGGGACACCAAGTCGATACCCTCAGGGTACACAGCTGCTTCAGCTTCCCAGCAGAAGGTGGCATGGCCAAGTACAGCCCCAGGCCACCAAACTGCAGTGGGTTGAGGAAACCGCTTCGGGGCAACAAGGAGAACAGAAAAACTGAGTAACCAGGAATCAACAAAAAGCAGCAGCGTAGTGGACCATGTGAAAAGGGACACAACATAAATCCAGCGGCCCCAGGGTCAAAGAGAGAGGAAGTGTCAGCACCAACATCATGTGCCTCCTGGCAAAGAGGGGGAAGAGCCCCCGGTGCTGCCCTTGCTCACCCCATGCAGCCCTCAGGCTGTCACTCCTGCACGGAGCCCGCTCGGCTCCAGGGGGGCTGAAGCAGTTGCCCTTGGGGCCCAGAGGGACACAGGAGTAGGAGCTCAACCCCAGCCAACGGGGGAAGGCATCAGGAAGGGTTTCTCCTGAGTAACAGTTCTTACTGTATCCTTGAGGCTTTGCCTTATTAATTTGGACTGTCAGGTTTTATTATTGTAATGGGACCAATAATTTGGTCTATCAAATTGTTAAAATATTACCTGGACACATTTAAGGTGTGTTCCCCTTGGGGCCCCTAAGACGCTTTTGAGGGTAACAGGCTGACAGCAAACACTAACTGCACAGAAATGGAAATGACAAGGATTTTCCTTTCAATCTCCCATTCTGCAAAGCAAAACACTGACCTTGTCATCCATGTGTTAATACTCCAACCCAACTATTTTTTGAAAAGGGTACAATGTTTTAATGCCCCTTCTCCCCCCTTTTTTTTTGCTTTGGATGTGAAGTTTCTGCAGGATTGGCTGTGGGGATTTCTGTGACTGAAGGCTAAATTTGTATTGGCGATTCTGATCAAAAGAAAAAAGGAAAAAAACCATAGGAACTCTTTAGGGCAGTAAAAGTAACATGGAACTTGCCACATTTCTAGAAGTAAAAAAACCTGCATAAATCCATGACTTGTATTTATCCACTCCTGGGTTCTGATGGGTCTAGTGGCATTATCTGTCCTTTAGCCTACGTCCAGCCTCCTGACTTTCATCTCTGAAACCCCACCAGATTAGATCAGTTTTAACCTTACAAGAAGGTGAGTACGAGGCAGAAAGAACACCGAGTCAGTAACATTAGTTGCTGTGACTTGGAGAAGCCCATCAAAGCCGGCCTAAAATCTCTGCCTAGTTTGAGGCACCGTCAGCATCGTTTCCTGGCCCCAGGTGCGACCCCTGTCCCAGGGAGGGCAGGTGAGAAGGTCCCTCTGTGCCTGCCTGCTCCAGCTTTCAGCGTCACCTCGCTCATGTTCTCATCTTTCCTTAAATTGCACATTCCAGAAACTGCTAATTTTAAAAATGTTGGGTTTTCCCCCTTCCTTAGAAAACAGTCAAACCCCAGCCCCATAATGTTTGCTCAGACCAAAGACATGTCTCACCTGGCAGGACAGAGGAGAAATGCTCAAACATTTTACTGTGCAGATCTGTAAAGGAGATAGATGCACCTCTGCCCTCCCTCTCTCCTGCACTACAAACATGTTTGAAACTCAAACCCAACCCCAAACCTAACCCCGTAGGAATGAAGCCCAACCCCTGGGCATGCTCCTGGCCAAACTGGTCACAGTGACCGTGCTGTATCTATAATATCCGCTAAACCTACTTCTCCAGCCAATGCTTGCCATACCTGTCAGGTACAGAAGCCTTCTGGAAGCCCCGAAGCACACAGCCCTACAAGCACAGACACTCCTACAGCTACGTGAGGATATTTACTCAGTCTCAAAACCTGGCACAAAGTCTACCCCACCAAGCATTTTGGGGTTAGGGCAGCCACCTGCATGACCCAGAGGCTGGTATATGGTGGGACAGTGCAGCAGAGGGTGACCTGGCCCTTCCCTGGGCTGAAATGCAGCTGCCGGTGGGTGTCTGACCTGCTGTCCCACCCTGTCCCTGCAGCGGTTAGGGAAGGTGTGTGGGAGGATGGGGAAGGGACAGGGAAAGCAGGAATTCACTTAAAAACCTACAACAGAACAGGAACAAACACCAAAAGAAAAAGATATCCCAAACAAAACATGTCCTGTCCTCACATCCCCCCTGGCAGGTGCTACCTTGAGTCAGTCTCCTGGGAAGGGACACTGCCCAGGACTCGTTGCTACCAGCCCCTCTCTGCCTGCGGGGTCACTCGTCCCCAATGTGAGTTCTCATAACCAGTCACAATGCTCCAGGTAGAGAAAAGTCCCTGGTCTTTCTTATTACAAAAAAAAAAAAAAAAAAAGGGGATTCCCACCCATGGCCATGGCTGGGGCCAGAAGAGGAGAAGGAGGCAGCACAACTGTCAAGTGCAGAATCCCACAGTATGTATTTTCATCTCTCTGTTACCTATGACGGTACTGCACTGCAGGTAGAAATTGGACCATTACTTGGGTAAAAAATGGCTTTCCAACTAGCATGCAAAGAAAAAAATAGCCCAAACCCCAACCCCTAACACTCATTCCCAGTCACTTAGATGTAGGAGACCTACATTTCAAATTGTCGTCAGCTACAACCTCTAGTCAAGAAACCCACTTGTGACCTTTCCAAAGAAAAAGGAAGTTCTGCGTTTTTGGGTCCAACAGCTACTGCCAAACTGTTTCAGTTCAACCCACCAAACCTGCTCACGCTCCTACATACGCTGCTGGAAGTGAAGGGCCACCTCTGCCTGCCTAGGAAGTACAGAGGAAAAACCCAAAAGAGCCCCTGAACGCAGCGCTGGAGCAGCGCTGCCGAGCTCAGTCTCTCGGCGTTACGAAGCGGCGTTGCTCTGGGCCCCATCGTGCTCTCGGCAGCGGGATGACAAGCAGCGCTGGGGCCAGCAGCTGGGCAACAACATCAGGGCAATTGCATATTCCACTGGAGGCAGCAGAAGAGCTGCCCCTGGAGGGGCCGGCCGGGTTCCCCCCGGAGGCCTCTCTGCAAAGGCTTGTTTCAGCCCTGAGAGCCAGTTTGTGGCAATAACAAAAATAAAACAATGAGGTACGGAAAGAAGGGCCCAGCATTGGGGAAGAGACCAAGAAAGAAGAAAACAGCTTGAGCACTGCCAGAAATAGCAAAAAACCGAAACCTTTTTCTCCTCCCCCTTTTTTTGTTCCTTTTTTTTTTCTTTTTTTTTTTTTTTTGCCAAGGTGAATTAAATATGTCCTTTTGTTGGTTGGTTGGTTGGTTTTGGCAAAGTGAAGCCCTCGGCCGCAGTCTCTTTCCTGGTTGTGCTAGTGAGTTATCGCCAGAAGTGCTGCGCGGCAATGAAAGCCACCGAGAGGAGGAGGAGGAGGAAGGCAGAAGGCAAAGATCTGCTGCTGGCCCCATTGATGCCGTGTCCAGACTGCTTAGGAATAGCGTGTGTTTCTGGCTGCCTGGTGCTGGGGCTCTTAGAAAGTCTTTTGCCACAGACGTCGTCAGGACAGCTGTCACCACTCCCAGAGCCACTCATGTCATCACCTGCGGACACAAACATGGGCTGAGCCCTGACCACCTTCCTTATGGTGGGTGATGTCCCTCCTTGCTGCAACCCCAGGGAGCTCTGGCCACCAGCCCTGCCCCTGGCCACCTCCTCCTCTTTGCATCTCCCACTACAGGATGCAAGGCCATACCTGATCTCCAGTTGACTTTAACCACCTGCTGCTGCAGCACCTGGAAACCTCCAGAGCAGATGGGAGCAGTGGCCCCATCAGCAGGGCTGGGCTGGGACTGGAGAAAGCACCTGAGATCTTAGTGAGGGGCTGGGAGCACAGCCCTGCCCCTGGCCACCTCCTCCTCTTTGCATCTCCCACTACAGGATGCAAGGCCATACCTGATCTCCAGTTGACTTTAACCACCTGCTGCTGCAGCACCTGGAAACCTCCAGAGCAGATGGGAGCAGTGGCCCCATCAGCAGGGCTGGGCTGGGACTGGAGAAAGCACCTGAGATCTTAGTGAGGGGCTGGGAGCAGCACAGCATCCAGCCACCCCGCAGCAAGGCAGCTGCACTCTAACAGACCCTCTGCAGCCCTGAGCCAAAGCCAGGTCACCACAACCCCTCTCTGCCATCAGGGCCCACTGCAGGGTCTGCACAGAGGCCCATGCAGGCTGCCAGGACTGACTGCGCGGCCCCTCGCCTGCCATAGACCTCTCCGGTTCCGCTCAACTCACTTGCGTCTTGGAAATCCACATCATTCCCGATGTTAGCGTTGCCCAGGCGGTTTGTCATGATCTTTAGCTGCATGATCTGCTGGCGAATGGTCATATCTGGCTTGGTGATGTCCACCTCCACCTCTGGGTTGTTAATCTGATTAGCTAAGCCGTCGCCCATCACTTCAGGCAGGTAACTGCGAAGGAAGGTGACAGGTTTAGATGTCTCCCCACAGCTAAGCTCACCTCTCCCATTTACAGACACCAGTGATAATCCAGCCACTTTGAACCCCAGAGAAGCTGCAGTCAGTGGCGTTGGCTTGTTGAACAGCCTCCATGTGCTGGTGTTTGCTGTGAGGCAGCCAGCTCTACAGATGCCTAAGCCATGCTGCATGCTCAGACCACATCCGGGCCTGGGGCTTGCCCTGAGGTCACCTCAGCTTGTAGGAGGTGGCTGGTGGCCTTGCAGCATCACTCTCCCAGCATGGGAAGGGGTTTCCAGCAGGAAAGGCTGTGTGCAGGGTTGCTCTCAGGCTGGTTCCTGTGGAGTCACAGTGAAACTCCCCTATGGAAAAGCTCTTGTCCTTATGGAAGGCTGAGGAGCACGTTCATCCCTGCCCCAGTTAAACCCTGTGGGGACTTGACATGCTGGGATGACTGAATACCCCCAGCAGGGTACAACCAGACAGGCCTCCAGCAGCTGCACACCTCCTCTCACAGCCATCCTTTGATCATCAGCCATGGGTGGGAGATGTTTCTGCCCGTTTGATGTCACCTCGGAGCTTCCTCTCATGAGGGAACAGCATTTCAGAGCAGGTATGGATAGAAAGACACATACGCAACTCTCAAGCAACAGCTCTGGAGCTTGTGAGGTAAATCCAGCCCTTCTGCCTTCTGAGTGCAGGTGGAACTTGTAAAACTGCTTCTTTAGTACCAAACTACACAGTTATTTCCTGGCAAATGCATTTCACTGCTGAA
>NW_010335095.1:8895-48153 GCF_000700745.2 Antrostomus carolinensis
CTGAACCCTCCAACACCCAGCAAAGTGACTACAGGCTCGACATTCCGGGTACCAGTTTGTCAGGAAACGCAGCGTTTCTGTGGCCGGGGACAGACCTTTCGGCTCAGTCTGAACAACTGGGGGTGGCTGAACAGTGCCATCCTGGCGCCTTGACCCACTCCATACCTGCCCTTGGTCATCCCATTCCAACACTTGTCGTCTGCTGCTGAGCTGGCCATTACTTTCTTGCTGCACAGGCTGCCGGGCAGGGTGACCCAGTAAGTCTTGAGAGCTGTCAGATTCCCTTTGGCATCTAAAACCTGTAAACAAAGAGGATGCTCAGGGCCAGGAGAGCTCTGGGGCACCCCAGAGCTGTGGAAAGGACAAGGACTCTACCTATTTTTTCTTTTGTTTGTTTTACCATCACAAAGTCTGGATTAATGCAGACAGGGATGTGTTACCAACCTTCCCCTAAAGACCAACTGTCAACCCAAGCACCCAAGGCTGAAGGTTACATGCTAAGGGCTGTTCTGGTACCATAACATTAACTGGAGATCATCTTCTGGGCCATGAGGGCAATGCTGAGAAGCAGCCTTGGTGGGAGCCAGCAGGGCTCTCCTAGGGTGGGGCAGGCAGGTGTCTGTGAGCGAGGAGCCTCTGAAACGTGGAACCATGGCAGATCCTGCAGCTCATTGTCCATGGAATCCAAAATCTCCATGGAGGAGGACCTCTGTCCCCAGTATCCAGGCTGGACTGCTTGAGGCTGAATGACACCAATGGCAAAGAGCCTTTTCAGGTCAGTTTGGCACCAAATCCCCGAGAAATTGGTTATAAGCAACCTAGACCCCAATCCCATACCAAGGCAAGATCAGATCTGCTTAGGTCACTCCAGCACTTGTTGATCTGATCTTCTTGCCAAGCAAAGGCAATTCAGCAGCCTATGGGACGGGCTGTCCCGACCCGCACGAGCCAGCACTGTGCTCGCCGGGCTCTCATCGCTCCCAGGGCTCCCAGCAGCGCAGCAGGACGCCTGCCCTGGCACACTGGAGGGGAGGGAGCTCGGGAGGGAAACTCACCAGCATCTCCAGTGCTTGCGCAGAGGATTTTGCTTCCAACGTGACCTTCCCCCGCCTTTTCTTGTCCTCGGTGCTGGAGCCTTTTGTGCTGATTTTGGGATTCCCACAGCCTTGGAAAACCTGAAAAACAAACCAAACTCTACCCCTTGCTTTGATACTATTTCTTTACTTAATTAGAACTCCACAGGTCTGGTTTGGTGTGGTCTTGGTTTGGTTTTTTTTTGTTGTTGTTTGGGGGTTTTTTTTTGTTTTGTTTGTTTTGTTTTGTTTTCCCCCCTTAGGTATGTTGATCTTTCCTACTTGCAAGATCTCAGAGATTCTGGCTTAGTTTCTGGCCAGGTTACACATGTGCCAGGAGGTGTTTTCAGCACCCTGTAACTGTTTTTGGTTACTTGCTATCAAGCAAAATGTTAATCACTAACACAAAATTGGCACTTGTTTTCGGATGAGTCACCAATGTTGATATTAAATTATTTCTAGCAATTTTATCTGTTCCTATTATGACTGAAAAATAAAATTCTGGGAAGAACAAGATGGGAGTTGCTCACACTCGTTACATCAGTGGTGGGGGCTTCAAGACTGCAGAGCATGTGAGCTTCATTGATTTGGACAACAGACCAAGGTGGGACTACCCCAATGACTCTTGCAGTTGGCACCCATACTGCAGCAAATTAATGTCCCCTCCAACCAGGGGAGTGCAAAGACAGTAGATGTGTCACAATCTGTCAGGTTGGATGTTTCAGGGGAAAAATGAGGAAGCCAAACTGATTTACCCTCTAACTTTGGGTACCTCCCATCATCCTAACTACCTGCCCAGGTATGCTTTGTAACCAAAGGAGAGCAGAAGCACTTTGAAGGTACAAATCCTCAGACTTTGCCTATAGAAGGAGAGGAAGGGTGCCCTGGAAGTGCCTGTTTCTTCCAGTCTCTGCATGACCAGTCCAGGCAAGGACACCTCTGCTGAAGATAGCCAGTGCTCAGGCAACTGAGCCTCACTGTGGCTGGTGGAGGAGTGCTCGGAGAGCCAGCTTTAATGAAGCATCAAAGGTCAGAAGGGCCTTTGCACTGTCAGTTTGATTCAGGAAACACCAGCCTTTACAAAGAAAGCCATCTGATTTGAAGAGATGGCCCCAAGCTTGTTGTGGTTACCAGGGTGCTGTCAGAAGCTATCGATACATCTGACTTTGCATGGTGTCCCCTTAAAGCAGAGGAATCAAGGCCTCAGACAGGAGCGCTGCTGAGGCAGCTTGTGCCAGCTGCCTTTGCCAGTGGGTTCTGACAGCCATCAGCAAAGTCCTTATCTAGACAAAAGTCCCTTTGATGACAGTGGGTCTCATGGGTGTGTCTGAGGGACATTCAGCCTAGAAAGCCCCCTCCTGGGGTGCACTCTCCTGCCGGATCCTGTTGCCAGCCCAGGGGCTTTAGGTTGAGCAATGCCCATTACTGATGGAGAGAGCATGTCCTGCAGACTGAGGGGATTGATAGTCTCCTGCATAATGACAGCAAATAGACATCTGCAGCCTTCGATAGCTCCTGCTGCCTGAAATCTATCAGAGAGCCATGGGGAGCGAGGGGGAGTGCGGGGGAGCAGGGAGAGCGCTCCTTGGTGCAGTGAACACAGGGCTCAGTACCAAAAGCGTTTCTTTCCAGTTTTTCCCCAGATCCCAGGAGAACCCATGATGGAGGGTGTCCTTGGGTCCAAGGGCCATTTCTGGCTCTTCTCACAAATGGCAGACAGTGCCCTACCTGCGGGCTGGCTGTGTTTGAAGCCCTCAGGTGCAGCCCGACTCTGCTGCCCTCAACCCTGAGAGAGAAGAATCCCAGGTCTGGCCTGGGCCAGTCCCAAGCTCATCTGACAACAATATCCTTTACCTGATTACTTTGCCACGCTCAACACCAGACCTTAGCAATTTGCAGCTCTTGACCTCTGCTACCAGTGCCACCAGCAAAGACTGACACATTCAACTGGTCACCAGATCACACTGAGAAGCTTATCAAACATGTTTGGTTGTTCCAGTCCACACCAACTAGACTATTTACTCCGTTTCATTTTACCAGATTTACTATATGCGCCTTGGAAACACTTTTCTTTGCAGATGATGCCATGTTTTCCCACATCATGGGCTTGCTGTGGGACAGCCTCAGTCTCACCTAACACAGGAAGAAGGAATATGGCCTTTCATGTCAGAAAAGAAACCTAAACAAGTACTTGGATGCATGCTGCTGTTAGTGCTTTGACATGTGCCAGTGAATTTCTGCTTGGCGAAGCAATACTCCTGGCCCTTCCCTTCTGCAAGATGCAGTTAGAACCTGCCCCACTCCTTTCACCTGCATCTCTGCCCTAACTGTGGGATAGTTGCAGGACTTGGAGAATGTCTGGGCAAAAAGCAGAAGCCCTGGAGGGCTGTTTTTGTTCCCAAAGCTTCTCTTACCTGCAGCTACAGAGGTGATTGTGGTTAAGTAGATAAATATACTAAAAATAGAAGACCAATAGAAGACAGCTTAATGATACACTTCTTGGAAGACAGGTGAGCATCAGAAGAGCCTGTTTTATACTCTCCAGATGGACTGCCAGACTGCAGCTCTGTCCCACAGATAAAACCTGTTAGCCCAGTGTTTCTGCTGCAGAACATCACCCCAAGGCAGGTTAAAGCAGCTGCCTTCTGTCACTAAGGGCTGTGCACTTTCTGTAAATGCCTCAGCACAGACAAAATACTCCAGGACTCTTCAGACACAGATGCACTTGACAGCAAATGGCACCATGCCTCCCACAGTCACTGCATATGCAGTCCCACCTTGTGTCTGTACCTAAAGGAGGCTGGCTGGATGAGGCAGGGAGGAATATTTTGAAAGACTTGAGGAGGTTTTTGCCTGTGTAAGATTGGTGGTTTCCTATCACTAGAAGAGTGGGCATTTGATCTCTTTGATCCTTCACCTCCTTTAGTTCAGTTGAACTTGAACAGTGAGCACAGAAAACATTTGGTCCTGGCAGTTACACATGGTGTATCCTCAGCCAGGCCCAGGCACACGCTCTTACCTTGGCTGTGATCGAATCTTTGTTTTCTTGCAAGTTGGAAATAGCTTCAGCAATCCTCATGTGAATGGTCCCTATTACAGTGTCTACGTTGTACGGTCCATCAATCCGATCAGCCACTATGACCAAGGAATCTATTAAAACAAGACAGACACCTCTCATCAGACTCTGTACAAACCAAGCTAAAGATCACGCTCATGCCAGGTGGTATAAGCTGTTGACCCCTTGGCAGGCTCGTTGGGAGACTTCTCTCCATTTTCACTACTGGTCAAGCGCATGCTCGTTTTCATCCGGCATGGGACAGTTGTCCCTTGCCAGTACATAGGTAAAGCCACCCACAGAGGTCACCTCCTGCCAATGGTAAATAGAACTTGTACGCACACAAAGCAATCAACATTTCCCGGGGTGCTATAGAAAACAAAAAGGGACAATTGGTGCTGAAATGTTAAGGAAAGCACAGCAATACTTGGCCCTAACCCTCCTAACTCTTGCATGTATTCAGCAAAGCACTGCAGCCAGCAGGAAGTGGGAGAATTGGGGTCAATAAAGTGCCAAAGGTACTGGATGTGGCAAGAGCTTTTGTGGCAGTGAAGGAGGGAGAAAGGGAGTAATTCTTCTCACTATTGTTTCTGGAAGGACAACACACGACCAGCCAGGGAAATATCAGGCTATGAAGACAAAGAAGCAGACCAAAATGCCCACAACTAAACTGGTAAACAGGGCAGAGAGTGACTGAGGGGTGCCTCTTGCTCTCAGTTCCTCTTATCTTGGAAAGCTCTGATGTCCAAATATTCCTGCCTGGATGGTTGCTTTGGGACTGTGCTTGGCCTACAAAAAAATTACCAACATCTGCAAATTACCAACCTCTGCCTACCTTCAGAGATGATTCTCAACACTCCAGTTGGGTTTGAAGCAATGACAGCCTATATGCTTGCAGGGCTTGGGACACTTGCAGAGAAAAGCTGACATCCTTGGTGTCCAGAGAGATTTAAATAGGATCTCAGCGAAGGGCCAGAACTGGGTTTGGACACCTAAAATGAGCTCTTAACCAGGTCTGACTTTGCTAGTAAAAAATTTTAATTCTGAAAGTCACTGCTACGCTGCTGCTGCCTCAGTTTCCTACCATTTGTGCATTAGTAGTGTGACCTTAGATGGCTCCAGTGTGGTCTGCATCCCCCCAGGCACACCAGAAACCTCCTGGCAGGACAAGGGATCTGTTAGAGTGCTGGGGTGGCCCGCGCTCACCTGGAACAGAAAGTGCTTCATGTTCCTGTGGCCTCGCCAAATGGAAGAAAACAAGTGTGATGGCTTCATGTTGGTTCTTCTCTACACAAAGAGGGTCAAATCCCAGGGTCTAGGTTGGAGATCTGTACCATTCATAAATGGAGCTTTTCATTAGGAGTGATTAATTCTTCTGTCTTAAATCCTGATACCTCACCCATCAGCCTGGCAGGAGACTGTCACAGCAGATGGTGTGATGTTGCAGAAAAGCTTATTCAGCATGAGTCTGTGCTGCTGAAGTTATTCATGAGCAATGAATCCACCAGGTGAATTACACCTGGCAGTGCAACAGAGCATCAGCAACACATGTCCTTCAGCCTACACCATCCCACAGTGTGTACGTGTCACCCGTGACACCGCTTTAAAGGACTGACGCTTATCTTTGAGCGACACGGCAAATTTCCTTCGAGCAGGAGTCCATCCAGCTGGGGCACAACCATGGATCACTGCCGTTTGAAACCTGCTAGGAAAGTGTTCAGTCCCTTGCCTGGGCAAGCCAGCAGGACTTGGCAGAAAAGACCTCAAATAACTTCCACAAGGTCTAGGTGAGGTTTGTGCAGAAACACTAGGTCCACAGTGGATGTAGTGTGTTAATAACAAAGCCCTGATCCTGAGCCCACTGTTCTCAATTTAGCAGCATGCTCAGCCCTTGCAAGTATGTTCTCTCTGCTGTTACATGATTGATGTTCAGACCCTGAGAGCTCTCAGAGAACGACCAACCTGGGCAAAGACTAGATGAGGGACAGCACAAACCCACAGAAGATAACAGATCGTGCCCACAGGGCTCACAGCCCCAAAGCAGGTCCAGCCTGAGGGGAGTGAGGGCAGTAGTCAAACCTCAGCCAGTCTGGAGTGTGGATTACAAACTCCTCTTTGCTCAGGTCTACAAAATCGGATTTAACAACATGCAAAGTTACAGCTTGGAAACATTATGTATTTATTTTCAGCACTTAAAGAAAAAGGATTTTGCTGGTTAGCTTGAGCAAGAATGGAAACAAGGGCCGCAGTTTCCAAGTTAATGTGCTCTCTTTTCCTACAACACAGTCGTATGGCAGCGCTGATTTCTACAACCAAACATGCCACACAAAGGGGTAACGTTTTTTTGTATTCTGGGAAATAACATCTCCTGCAACATTAAAGAGCTTGCAGTTTAACTTTGCTGCCACTCAGGGGTTGCTGTGTTATCTTTGAGACTGTATTTTCCAGACAATTTTAGCTTGCAGAGGCCCTAATGTTGTGATACAGACATTTAAATCAAAGGCTACACCCCTAAATTAGTGACAAATTATGTTTGAACCACTTACTATAAAAATGTCCCTTAATTTGACCTGCCCTAATTTGTCAAACTGAAAGAATAACTCTGTGTTTCGTGTAACAAAATCCTCTCTAGCTACACAGAAGGGCCTGGAGAAGGGTGAAGAATGGACAATGCCAGTGAACTGCTACCTTTGACTCTATATCTTGCTCCAGTCCTTGATCAAATCACGACCTCTGACACTAAAATGTACAACTGCAATTTGAAAGAAGCTCCAATTTCCTCCTAGCCATCACCCCTTGACAGGGTCTCCAGGGGAAGAGGAAGCCAGCGTAATTGCAAAATGCACCCGGAATTGCCTCCCTGTCAGTCAAGGAGAGCTGTACATTGACCTTTCAGGAGACAGGCAGTCATCCTGCCAGGAGAACAGTGACAGCTAACAGTTAGCTCGCTCTGGTCAGAAAGGCCAAAGCACCATCAAAGTCCTGGTGTAAGCCCTTGGGGAAGGGAATATTCCTCCCTCTCTTTCGCAGCAGCCTCCCAAGCTGCTCTCATGGGGAGCACTTCCAATTAGCCACAGTAAGTTGCCACTTGGTTCGTTAGCCCCTAGCACGAGGCGGGCAGCTGGCGAACACACCTCACTGAGCAAGTGCACCAGCCTCTCTGTGCAGCAAGTCAATATTTATTTTGCCACGTCCCCTGAGAGGCAGATGACACTCCTTGAACTTCATTGGGATTTTTATTGTTAACACCACCACACGTCAACCCTGAGCCAGCCTGTCAGGCTGCAGCTGGCTAGTGAGCTGATAAATCTTGCTGGCCAGGCAGGGGGCGCAGGGGCAAGGGAAGAGGCCAAGCCCAAAGCTCATCTGCCCCAGTGCCTGTCTTCTGTGAGCCCAGATGAACGTCAAGGCTCCCTCAGGTCTCAGATCACTCCCGGTGTAAATGTACAGCCTGGGAGAGAAACACGAGCTTTCTGGGTGATGCTCTGTGGGCACAAGGAGGAGTGAGAGCTTTACCATCACAAACAACCTCCCCTGATGGACTGCAGCTGGGGAGAGGACATACACTGTAACACAAACACATCATTTTCTAAACAGAGACCCTCACCAGCCTTAAACCATGCCTATCAGCTCCATAAGCCACTCTCAGCAGCAGTTCGTATTTAAATCAGGAGCCACAGGCTCTGGAAAAACAGCTGAGTGATACACGACGTCTTCTTAGAAGAGACGCCTGGCTGTGATCAGGCAATGCAGAATTTCCTGCAGAAATGCCTGGTTGAAGTTCTCCAGCCTATTTTGCACAGGAGATCAGACCACACCATCACAGTGATATTTCTGCGTTTAAACTCAATGAAATGGACATCTCTATACATATACAACCCACTTTAAGAGACCCATCATCTTAGCTGAGTGACAAAACAAAACCAAAATGAGCCCTTTTCTTATTTAAAATACTTGTCTAATTTTTCCCCTTCCTGGCAATACCTGTGACTTCTCCCTCCCCATGTATTTGTTTAAGACACTTCTTCCCATTTAGGAGTAAGTGATTCTGCTTCCTTTGCTCTCCACCCATGGAAACAGTTTAGGGCTAGTTTCTAGACTACCTCCCAAGGAGGGCTGCAAGTGCTTCTCCTGTGCTCTCACAAGTGCTCTGGTATGGATGAGGAGGCAGCTCTGACAGTGTACAGGTGGCAGGATCTGTCCCTAAGCTTCAACATTTGGGAGGGAAGGAAGAATTACTTGAATGCAATGTGTGGGCAACCCCAAACAAGCACAGGCAAGACAAAAACTCTTTAAGCCCTTGTTAGCCAGCCAGCAGTGTCCTTTCTAATAGTATTAAAGACCAGCAAAATGTCCTGCGATAGCTTCAAGGTGTCAGATCACAGACAGAGAAACTGTAGTGTAAAAAACCTCCAACAGTCCTTTCCCAAACTCTGAACACTGCCTCAGAGAGTTCAAAAGGTGCTGTGAGAGGCAGCTGTGGTGCAGCAGAGGAAGGCCATCTTACCCATCAGGTACTTCCACTCAGTGTTCAGGTCTGCTTGGTTGGCGAGGCAGCCCTTCACGACGTTCAGGCAGTAGTTGCTGCACGGCTTCACACTGGACATGCCCCGGCAGTGTGGGCAGTACATCAGCTTCATCATGGCGCGAGTGCACTCGTGGCTCAGAGATACCTGGGGAGACAGACCCGAGTCAGGCACACAGGCAGGTGAGGAGTCCCTGCCCCATGGGCAAACTCCCCCCCTTCTCTGGGGTGAAGAAGCTTGGCATGATCTGAAAGGCAGTACGGCTCTGCAGGTGCATGGCCCTGGGAAAGGCGATTCCCCTCTCACTGCCTCTCCTTCCCCCCACCCTTCCTCAGGTGCCACCCCTGTTGTGATGGGACCCCCAAGGCAGCTACTACTTCCTTGGGCTGTGTTTGAACACAGGGGACTGGGAAAAACCCTTATGTCAGCACCATCTCCCCTCCATCCAGGTCTGCCTGGGCAGGATCTACAGGGGGTGCTGCAAAGACAGCTGAGGTAGTCCACAGGCTGTAACCCTGTGACCCCAACACGTGCCACGTGTGCCCCTGGAGCCTCTGCCATCAGTGCCACCACCGTGCCCTTTCTGCAGGAAGGGTTTGTTGTCAATGCCCAGCAGATGCAGGTGTACCACCACAAACTGCACCTCCAGCTTCCTGGGGGTACACACAGCAGGGGCCTGGACATGGAAAGTTCTCAGCTGGCATCTTTGGAAAGGAGGATGGTGTTGGGGGAAGATTTGAGCAATTCCAGAAACACAGGCAATTGAGGGCACTTGACACTAGGAAGCAATTGCTCTCTCAAAGCACTTCAGAAGCCACAGGCACCCGGTGAAGCGGGCCAACACACGCTGGGCCAGTGGCTTGCAGGCACTGCATGTGCAGCTGATGCTTTGCAGAAGTGACTCTGGAGATGGCTGTGCCACCTTTAATTAAACCACCCTGGTCCCATGAGCACAGAGCCAGCGCAGATGCAGAGCCCAGAGAGCAGGGCAGCAGCCTCTGCAGCACATCAAAGTCCCCCCAGACCATCAGCCACAGGACAATTGTCCCTCTCCAACTGCCACGGGCGAGGGGCTGTCAGCATAAGCCGAGGGATGAATAACAACCTGGCAGATCCTGCAGAGGTGCTGGCAGGGCTCAGCACTCTCCAGTCTTATTGCTAAAGTATTTTTGCCTTTGTGGTCTTTTTCTATCTTTGCTTGGATCCATTTGCAAGCCCCTTGTCATTCTTTTAAAACCATTTACAAAAATAAACACACGTGTCTGCGTGCATGTCTCCCTTGGTACCAGGTACTCGGCACCCTCAGGGAGCCCAAAGGGGGAAAAGTGCTGGAAGGGCAAGTCTCGACATGGAATAATCCCCACGCCTCAAGTTGCAGTTGCAATGCTGAGAACTGCCCCTGACCTCTTCATTACTTGTGAAAAATGCTTTGAACACAGTCTTTTAAGATTCTTCTGGAGGAGTTCAGAAAGATTCAGTTCTGAGGTACCCTAAGGGAAGTGTGAACACGCTGAACCCACTATCAGAGGTGAAGAGAGAAAATCCCTAAACTTCTCCCCCCTTAACCTGTCCATTTGGTAGCACCTCACTTCCAGTCAGCCTTGGAAAAGAGATGATGGATGCTGCTGGGGTACCATCAGGCAGGAATGCATTAAAATAGTCTCATGAGAAGCTTCTTTAGGACCAGGACAAAATTTCTAGGTCTCAGAGAGAGAGAACCCAAACGGAGACCGCTTCCTTGCCTCGGCTACCAGACAAGCCCTGAGATGTTGTGGGATAAGTGCTGTGCTCCAGCGCGGTTGGAGGGGCTGAGCCTTGGAGGAAACACCACGCACGCCAAGGCTTTGCTCTGCTTCCTCGGCCAGATCTCTGCCTCCTTTCTGGGACAACTTCCACGGACAGAAGCCAGTGCCTGGCTGCTGTGTGGCTCTGCTGCCAGAAGATGGAGGCTTTGTCCCACCGCAAGTATGGGTACCACATGCTTCATCCCCTGGAGACACCGGTGAAGGCATCGTCTCCTGCCTCAGTGATCTGAGAGGGGACACAAAAAAGCAGAGGGACAGGCAAACAAAAGAACAGGGGTTTTTTCCTCTCAGGGTCTAAACAGTAACTGAAAAGCATGTTTAACACTAATGCAGGTTGCAGCTGAGGACCTTCTGAAACGAGAGCATTTGCACAAAAACCAGGAGATACAGTGTGGGTAGGAAAGGAGCTGTGACCTCTCCTTCCCCAGACAGAGCATTTGTGAACATGAATTACACAGCGAAGCTCCAACTAGAGTACATAACCTGTGCAGGCAACCAGGTCCAGAACACAGCTTTGTCCCTGCGTGTTACCAGCACATCCCACCACTGCTCGTCTTGGCTCATCCAGCTGGGGACATGCAGCCCTGTAAACTCGCACAGCACAGACTGGGCTGCAAACATCCCAGGAGCTGCGGTACAAATGAGCTGTGTAGCTGTGTCCTGAGATGTGGGACTTCCCACAGTACTGACGAGAACCAGGGGCAGCCGGATGGTTTGCCTGCACCCACATATACTGTGGTTGCATTGTGCAGCCCTCTGGAGTGGAGGGAGCTGAAGCACTTTGGCGGGAAGGCGGGAGCACAGCAATGCCCACTGCCTGCCCAGGAAACACCCCTAGGGTGGTGTGGGCCAGCCGTCCAGAGAGGAGAGCACCAGCAGCAACAAAACAAAGCTATATGGTATGCCAGAGCCTGTGGGGGACAAGGAGAGAGGCAAGTGACAGATCTTGGCTCAGAAAAGCACCTCCAGCACTCTTAGCTTTGAAGTACGGTGTAAACCCAGCAACTGTACTGGAGCAACTCATGTGAACAGAGAGCCCACATTCAAACGAAGGTTGCGATGGGCCCAGCAGGCATTGCACAAGTACTTCTGCTCGCAAAATTTATCCTGGTCTCTGCGTTTATTTTCCTGGGTGTCTTTTTCAGACAAAACAGAGAAGACGTTCACACCCTGAGCACAGCACTCCCTGGCCCACCGAAGAGTGCCAGGACTGTGACCAGAGGGACAGTAATTGTGCAGGGCCACCCATGCCCTGCCACCACTCAGAGCTGCAGAAGGGAGCAGCAGTAGGGCCCTCCGCCTCGGTACCCACCTATCCATCTGGCCTCCGGCACGACTGGTGAGCACTGGCAGCTGCCAAGGCTCCCTGTGACACAGACAGCTGCCTGCCGTCCTGCAACCCACCTCCCTCCGAGCCCTCCACGGCTGTCTGCCAGCCAAAACCCCTGTCCCCAGCTACACTGCCTGCGTCCACGCTGGTGCCCACAGAGCAGCCGCCTCCTGCCCACACAGCTCTTGCAGACTGTTGCCACCTGCCTTGGGGCAGCGGGTGCATGCAGAGCACAGGGTGACAATGGCCCCCAAGGCTCAGGCTCAGCTCCTGAGGGTCCAGAAGGAAAAAGCTGCTTTTGCACCTCATGAAGGATCATTTCTGTATGTCAGAGAGAAGCTCTGTTCATACTGCCAGCCTGTCACTGGTGGTCTTGTCTCCTGGAGCACAGTGGAGTGCCACACCACCCCAGGTGAGGTGGCACCCCTCGCCCCTGCTCCCCTGACCCCTCGCCACTCCTCTGAAGACAAGCAGGTGACGCATCCACTACCAGCTGTTCATCCACTGAACCTGGAAGGTGACAAGTGTTCAACTTCGTCTCTTGGCAGAAAGGGTAAATATTACTTTTTGGAGGTAGAAGAGGCCAGGCTCCACTCCCTTTCCCCAAAGAATAACTCAAGCCTCTCCTGTTGGCAGCAGCACTCCTTCTTCACAGGCAGGCTGAGGCGGTGAACCCAGAACAGAGGGTGGAGAGGGCAGGAAGAGGAATTTTGGAGAGTATTTTCTGCATGTTTTGCCTGGCCAGAGCTCAGCTCCTCATCATTCCACCCATCCCGGCCTGTGGACTTCTGCTCCACACAGGGCAGAGGAGAGTGGGGCTTTGTGGCTCCTAGAGCCCCTCCCAGCCCTGACCCTGCACCATCCCTTTGGGGTTCCTGCAGCATGTTAAAGAATGGAGCCCTTCAAACACCTCTTAGTCCTCATGGATGAGTTTGCTGAAGTAAACTTCCAGGGTTTTTTCAGGCATGCTGTATCCACACAGGGGAACCTCAACCTGTTAGGAGGGGTTGAGATTCCCTCTCCTGTATGGGATACAGCAACACAGGCAGGAGAGCGCTGCAGCTCTCCCGCTTGCTCACCTCCTGGGCACAGCCAGGTCCAGGGGTGGCACTGGGGAGAAGAGCTCCTCAGCCTGGAGCCATGGGACCATGTGCCCTCCATGGCCATTTGTTCTAGATAAACACCCCCACAGGGAGAGCAAATAAGTTCCTCCAGGGAGGTGAAGTTGAAACCGACCCCCACCTGCACATTGAGACATAGAATCATAGAATAGATTGGGTTGGAAAAGACCTCCAAGATCATCAAGTCCAACCCCTGATCCAACTCCAATTACTATATCATGGCACTAAGGGCCACGTCCAATCTCTTTTTAAAAACCTCCAGGGATGGTGAATCCACCACCTCTCTGGGCAGGCCGTTCCAGTGCCTGATTACCCTCTCTGTAAAGAATTTCTTCCTAACATCTAACCTAAACCTCCCCTGGCAGAGCTTGAGCCCATGCCCCCTTGTCCTATTGTTGGTTGCCTGGGAGAAGAGACCAACCCCCACCTGGCTATAACCTCCCTTCAGGTAGTTGAAGAGAGTGATGAGGTCACCTCTAAGCCTTCTCTTCTCCAGACTAAACAACCCCAGCTCCCTCAGCCTCTTCACTTCCTTGTTCTGCTTTCACCCTTCAGCCTCTGTAAAGCCCTGAAACGTGATGACCTACCCCCCCGACCAACTGTAGGACTGACGGAGAGCCCCTCTGGCTCTCCAGCGCAGCTTTGCAATAACCAATAGATCAATAAGTAACATCCTCTATTCATCACAGGTGACCTGAAAGCAGGAGCATGCAAACTCCTGCAGATGGAGTGATAGCTAACATCATCTCTTCATCTTTAAATGATCTGGCACAGCATGAAGACAGCACACGACAATAATTGATTACTCTAAGTACCAGCAACCTGGCTGTGCCTGTGGCTGGTTCTCCTTTAAGGAGACATGGTTCACCTTTAACTTCAGTGGCACCTATAGTCCTTTCTTAGCTCAGTGACCTAGAAATGCATTAAGATGTCAAGAGGAAATGCACCATACATTGGAGAAGCCATTTCCCAAAGATCTGAAAAGAAATGATTACTGAAAGATACGGCTTTCCAGGGCACTCCTCATTCAGTTGTCAGAGGTATGAATAAACACAGCCAACAAAGCTAAGCCCAGCTTAAAAATACATTGTTGCTATGTCATTGCTCAGTTAAAATCCACATAGTCTATTCTGATCCCAGTGACATCAGTGGGTACAGTCCCTCAAAGTGTAAGCCCAGTGATGAAGTGATAAGGATTCTAAGATACACCCAAAATAGGGGACAAATTGGTATTGAGCAATAAATCACTTTAATTAAAACTACTTTACAGCTGGGGATACAGTAGCTGATTTGAGTAGCAATGAGGTAATGCAACAGCAACAGGTGGCTGCCTCATAAAAAGCCCCGTTCCACCATAAGCACTGACATTTCAAGGAGTTTGTCATCAGGTATTATCTATCCCGTGACTGTGCCTTGTAGCACGAGCTGAGCTCTGTGCTTTTCCATGGCTACTTTCCAAAGCCTGATGTGCCCGTGCTTTGTTGATGGAGCCACCTGACCTGATGTGAATTGCTGGAGGCAAGCGCTTTGCTGGGGCAAAAGATCTCTGCAGAGTCTCTTGTATTATGTCTCGGACAGGCTCGTGGGTTTGCTCAGCTCATGGCACAGCCATCCAGTGTGACCACTGAGCTGGGGCTCACCGTGCCACTATTTGGCACCAGTGTTTGCACAGCAGTCAGCAGAGAACTGGCATGCATGGAGATAATATGACAGAAAATTGAGAACACATAATGCTCAGCATTCAGAGTGGCATTTGTTTCCCTCATTTTTCAACCTCCTGAGCAACGTTTAAATCAATTACAGTAAAATTAATGACTTCTGCAAGCCATTTGCTGAGAGGATGGGCTGGGGGATTAGTTGCTAGCTAGGTTCCTTGCCACCTCCCAGCCAATTTAGAAAACATTCAGTGTGAAAGCCTTCTAACAAAAAACCCCCAGAAAACCCCTCCTGCCATGTATTTTACTCATATGCTTTCCAAGCACAGAATCACAGAAACGCAGGAGGCTCAGGGATAACAAGCAGACACCTCCTCCGTCTCCCTGCATTGAGACACATTTGAGGAGAGCCGTTATCCTTCACATTACCTAAAACATGACTTCAGAACAGTTACAAACTTTCTGAAGCAAAGACAAAGGGAGGCAAAACTACTTGTAGAAGGGGAAAGCACTCAGTTGAAACAGGCAAGACACCTCTGCACAGACACTCAAGGGACTGAAGACACCTGAATGCAGACAGTTCTTGGGACAGTCAGGGCTTTAGTCACTGCAGGACACACAGCAACAGGGCAACACTCTGGTCAAAATGGGCTAGATTTTTCCAGAACGTAGGAAAAAGCCTTCTTATCCTTCCTCTGTGCCTTTAAAGAACAAATCAAACTTGTGATTTGCACGTTCAACCCAAGTTACCCATCTTTGCACAGATAAACATGTCCACCAATAAAAAAGCACTTTTACAGAGCCATGGGACACTTCTCTCTCAGCTTCACCATTATCTGTTCTTTCTCCCACCAAAGCACCTACCCAGATTATATGTTTATTTTTCCAAACAACACTTACTGATTTGAAGGCCTCTTTTCAGCATATGGTTTGGTGCAAGTCACAAAGGATACAAGAGAGGTGCAATTCCTCCCGGCCTGATCCCAGGCCTCTCTGAATCTACAACAGTGGGGGTTTTTTACCTTCTGAACTGGGACCTCATTTGACAAATTACACAGAAGAACAGAGAGGTGCAAAGAAGCAATGTGTTTTCTGTCATTACCCTAATGCCTACTGCTTGGAAAATATTCAAGAGCCTCTGAAACACCCTGAGTAGTATCAGGGCACAGAAAGGTCCATGGAAGTGATGATATGAGTCTCGTATGCTATTAAGTTTTCATAAGCGGTCTGTCCCTTTTAGCTAAATGTTGCTGTACCTTCCTCACTCCAAAAAACATTTCTTTATCCAAGCCAATTATTTCCTGAAAAGGTGGCTGGAAAGACCAAAGACCAAAGTGTGGGATGCAGAGAGGAAGGCTCTGGAGAACAGTGACTGAAGAGGCACTAGTGGTGGGACAAGCTCCGTATGTCATGTCCAGGAGTTACAGGGTCTTTTTGATTGAGCAATGATCCTCCCTCCCCCTCCCAACTTCCCTGAGCACTGGAGAAAGGTTGAGCTTTAGGAATCCACAGGCATCTGGAAAATTGTTTTAACAGTGGCAGTACCAAGCTGCTACTGGGGCAGCATGGCATGTGGTCAGGCTGTGCCGCCGGCTCTCGGGCACATCTGCCCCTGGAGAGCTGCAAGGGGTGAGCCCGGCTCTGCTCCTCCCACAGCTGGTGGCAGGGCTCCTCCTGCATCCATCAGGGGATGACCAGCTCCTCTGGCACCCAGAACCTGCAGCCAAGCCGCAGATGCTGCTTTTGAAGTGCTGGCTTCAAACAAGGAAAATAAAAAATAAAAAATAAAAAAAATCCCAACCCCAAATCCTATCTCCTTTTGAAGCCTGGCTTAAAAGCAAATGAGAACCTGCAGCCTAGCTACAATGTGATGGGACTCCTCAGCCTTCAGGGGCCTTTAAGTACATCTGAAAGGCATTTAACACCAATAAAATAAGCTGAGCTCTTGCTGGTATTTTTCCTACCCCCACCTCCACTTGCATATTCACCCCCAGGCTGCTGTGAGCCATCTGTGCCTCACTTCCCAGAGGAACCAGGGTTAGGTAGAGGGGAGAGATTTGGGGATGAAGAGGCCTGGGTGAAAAATACAGGCTGCTGGAAGTGCTGTCAACCCCCCTGGTTTGTCACAGGGCTGCAGGAAGGTTGGCTGGCTGAGGGAGAAGGCTGAGCTAGTCCCTAACACTGTTGGTGGAAGAGTTGTTCTTTGGGCTCTGTCCCCTGTAAAATTTTTGCCCAAAGGAGCATGAGGTTGGCCTGCAGGGAGCTCTCTGCAGCACGGTGTTGGTGTTCACCAAGCTGGACCACGTCCCTGCTGCGTGGCTGCTCTCCCGGTCCCTTCCTGGCTCTCACCTCCGAGGAGCAGTGCAGACCCAAGGTGGACATGGGGACCTGCAGCATCTGGCTGCAGTTTTGGCATGATGCAGGGATGACTGGGGTGAACACAAAATACCTCCAGACATGTCAGATATATGTCAAAATGTGCCTGCACTAATTCTCAGGTATATTTTTCCAAGTAGAAGGACTTACTGTCTGAATGACCATTCCAACCTTCAGAAGCATCAGGTAAACCCAGCAACATCAGGCAACTCAAGTTTCCAAACCAAAGGATGCTTTAAAGCCAGCAGATAGCAGGCAGCCAGGTGTGCTGGGCAGCCAGAGGCAGAAAGCACCTATAGCTGGAGACCTCCACAGATTCAGGGGCTGAAAACAGCCAGGCAGGCTGCTGCAGCCCAGGCATTTGTAGCACCCTCACTTACCTTCTCATCCATATTTTAAAGGTATATGATAGAAGTAAGGGAAGTTTTTCCCACCAGCTGTGAAAAACCCATTCTGGGATAGTGTTTAAGAGAAAGCAGGCCAGCTCTTCAATTCACAGATCAGGCTGTGTGTGCTGGGAAATGCAGGTGTGTGTTCAGAGCAACTCCAGTTACCCCAAATCTCTCAGTTGGAAACGTACAGCTGGGACAAAATTGTCAGTATGAAGAACAGCAGCTACAAAAAAATGCCAAGGAGAGGAGCAGGTCAAGCCAGCAGTGAGAAGGGCTGCTGAGCTGCCCACGGGACAAACAGCAGCCCAGGAACTGGCTCAGAAAGCCAGCCTTGCCCTCTCTTTGATAACAAGACTGGCACTGGGAGGACAGGTTTGTGTTTCACTGGGGAGATGGCTGGCTCTGTGATCAGGGCTATCTGCAACGTGGCAACTTCACATTGGGAAGCATTTAATTTTTACAGTCTCCCCACAGAAGGACCCTCAAATACTATGACCAAAAAAGCAGAGCTATGCTGTTCTTTGCACCTCCACATGTGCAAGCTGGAAACCAGGGCCACGGCTGCTCCGTGCACCAGGCTGCAAGCACCCAATTTCCCCAGTGAAAGGAACGGGAGCGGCAGGTGCTCCCAGCCCTCCGCTGGTGTGAGGGAACCAGCACGGGGAGCAGACCCTGCTCTTTCCGCCACATGGTCAGCAGCTGCCTTGTGCATGTTTATGCCAGCCCTGATGTAATTAGCACCTTGACATGTGTTAAATGAACCAAGATTTCCAATCTTTCAGAATAAAACTCTAAAAGAAACAGCTGCAGGGCTGACAGAAATATGATTCTTTCAAAGTCTAATGAATTGTATAATCACTTCAGTCATTATTTTGCATCTTCCTTCCACAAATGCACAGCCACCAGTCCTTGGAGCACAGTGAGTTCTAAGCCTCAGCAAGCCCATCACTCAAGATACATCAAGCATGTTTCCAAACCCTCTGTCAGGGATCAGAAAGCGAGCGGGGTGCAGGCGCAGTGTGCTGGGGGCTGCTGGCAGGGGTAGGGCATAGGTGACCCCGCACTTTGGTGACCCTCTTGCCTTCACCTCGCTGCATTCAGATTGGCACGGGGTGAGGGATACAGAGGATGGAGGCTGATGCCAAATCCGTGCCCTTCGCGCTCCAGCGAACAAGAGCTGGTGTTAAGCCTGAGGGCAGACAGACTGCCTGGGTCCATCCCACCAGCCAAATGGCCATTTCGCTGACTCATAAAAAGAAATTTTAAAAAGGCAACTAGGGTGATCCAGCCAAACTGAGGCAGTGAAATACAGAGCAGAGTCAGCCCCAGCTCTCTCTGCAGCTAGCAATGACCATGGCTCCAGAAGGCAGCACAGCCTGCAAGGGACACCAGACCCAAGGGCAGGACCCACAGCTAACTGGGAGGATCCGTGCCTTCAGATTCCTGTCTAGTGCCTAACTGCCTTCAGATATTAAAATGAGGAAGATTCATGTGGATAGAGACTGCTGTCATGCTTGTCTCCCTCCAGAGGAAAATACAGCAAGCCACCACCTGCCTATTCGACACACTCCCAGCTCTGTTCATCTGATGCAGTTATTTCCAGCTGGTACAATTTTCAGTCCTTTGAAAACTAGATTCAATTGACTTTTTAACCATCATTAAATATGGGAGACATATATTTGCTTGCCTGCAATATTTCTGTTATATTCAGAATACCTAGGGGTTTTTATCCCTGAGGGGGGTTGTGATTTAAACATAAGACTGGCTAGAAATACTGGAAAGTAATATCTGAAATACCTAAGGATGTATATTCAACGCTGCATACTCCCCATTCAGCTCAATTTGAATCTGTCTAAACAAATTCCAACTTTTTTCCAAGACTCTCTCCCTAGCTTTACATGCAGCCATGCTGGAAAACCTCAGAATCTGCAGGCCCCATGGTGCCCAGTGGTGGGGCTGATCTCGGCAGCTGTCCCAGAGGCTGTGCACAAGCACGAGGGAGCCAGTGCAGGAGCCGCTGTGGAAACTAGTCCCTGAAGGTACAAGAGCTTATTTCACCCTGTGGTCCAAGACAGTGTTCACAGGCAGAGGTGTCTGAAGTGCCACATGCTTCTCAGCTCCCGAGACTTCAGTACTCCACCTCCTGAATACAGCCAGATCAGCAAGGGGTGCTTGTGGCATTTTCCTCCCTGTGAATTGCTGCTGGCTCTGGAACAGCCGAAACTTTTAGCACAGGCACTTACCAGCTCATTTTCAGAAAGCTCTATCACTCATTTGCGATGACAGTAGGGAACAAAAAGAAAACCAGCAAGCTCCAGCAGCTGTTATTTGTACCTGGCTGTGGTGAGCTGCATCCCACCCTCATCCCTGCAGGTGAATGCCAGCACCCGTGCAACCTGCTGCTCCCACTGCCTGCGTCCCACGTGGAGGTCCTGCAGGGATCTGTCTCATGTTTCCTCCCTTCATTTTTTAAAGGAGAGGCCAGACCTGAGCCTGATCTCCTGGATGAATGTCGCCTTACCAAGAACTGCAGAGCTGTCTAGAGGTACAGGTGACAGCAGTCTGAACATGGAAGGATTATTAAATCCCACGTGAGCAAACAGATGATCTCCCTGAAGGAAATCGCTACCTCCCTTGTTGGGAGCAGGTCCCAGATGAGAGCTTCTCCCATATGGAGAGAGAATTTACTGTGGCACCTTATGGCTCCTTAGGGCAAAGCTAGTCTCTGCACAATGGCATCCTGCTGTCAAGTCACTGTCATAACACAAGAACACACTTCTCTGGTGTGCAAAATCTGAACAGCTCCAAAGTGAGAGATGGGATAACAGTCAGTGACAAGGAAATAAATGTGGTGAAATGAGGATATTGCCACTCACCAACATTCTTATAACATCTGTTTACAAACACTAATATTGTCTTTTCAGGATCAAGAGGAGGCCAATTTAGAGAAAGGTTTAATTTTATTACAAAAGTGAAATCCTTTAAATGAAATAAAATATTATTTACGGTTGTATGTACTTGCTACTGATGCTCTGAATAAAGATAAGCCACTGAAAGGATGGAGATGTGTCACCAAACACATGGGACAGGAATTAATTGCACTCAAGCTGCTTTAGCACAGTGGTTTCATAAGTGTGTGAAAAGAGATTATATTCTTCATTTTATTCAGTCAGATCAATTTTATGCCTAGTTCAGCTGAAAAGCAACTGGAAGCTGAAAGACAGAAGCTAACTATGTCCTTCCAAGCTATGGAAAAAAGCAGGATAGGAGAGATGGCTGTAATCTTAAGGGATATGAGGACCAGGAATGACCATACTGTCTTTGTTATGTTATTGACCTGTTTGAAATGTAAAGCACGTTTAGATAAACATTATTTTCCATATGTATCTGGCACAGTATTCATTTAACTGTTAAAAACACTTATAAAAAAATCTATTTTGGGGTCTTTTTAATTGGAATTCAGTTGCCATCCAAATGCAGCTTGACCTACCATGTGTTTAAAAATTACTCATATGGTAAATAGGAAAGCTGCCATTTACCTTATACTAACATAAAAGTTTAAAAAATAAGGCTGGAACATATTGTGAGACACAACATTGCTTAAATGAAAATGTACTGATAGCTTCATCAGTAAAATGAAATACAAAATTTAGTGAAAAAGCTTATAATTAATAAAGAAAGTAATATTTTGTTTCAAACTCAAGTGAGAAGAAATGTGAACAACTACTGGTTATTTAAGTAAGCATTCCTTGCTTATGTAGCTGGTGTTTGCTGCTATAGGGAAACTTAAAATTCAGGAGCAAGAAGAAATGAAGATCCAGCAAAGCAAAGATTGTACCAATAATTCACTTTCTGACTGATGAGGAAAATTAATTTTAAAACTCCTCCTATGCCTGCCTTTGGAAATGAAACATTATTTCTTTACTTTTTCCACACTCTCAGCTGAGATTCACAGGTTGTCCAGGTCTCTGAGAGGAATTTGAGGACTCTGGACATGTTTTGAGGGACACAGGGCAGCTCTCCTCCTTGTCCCTCAGTGCAGCATGGGCACGGTGCTGAGATTCAGGAGGCCCACAAGGACCCCTGTGCAGTCTCCCTGCCCTTCTTGGGTGCCCTGCGGCAGACAGGATCACCTCTGCTTCCTGTGCCCGGAGCACTTTGTGCAATAGTCCCGACCTAAGACTTGGATGCCTGAGCAGTACTGTAACGTGAGTAACAAATAACAAAACCAGCCAGGATATTCCTCTTTATCAGGCTGTGTCTCTCGGGACTTCTTGCTGTTGTTTTATAAAGGGTTATCTCTCAGCCCTTGCCTATTTTATCATCTCAGTTTTGCTTCCCCTCCCCACCCCCACTATTTTAATTCACCTACCCCGTGTATTTCCAGGAGCGCATTCTCGCTCCCATGGCTGAGCACAGCCATTGCTTGCACCAAGTGCAGAGCCTCTGAGCAGCAGCTGGCAGGCAGCAAGTCTTCCAGCACAAGGCCTTCACCTGTCCACACGAGTCTTGGAGTTACAGCAAATGCTGTTTTTGGGCAGCTGCCAGTCTCACAACCAAAGAAAAGAATCCTAAACAAAACTGGGATACTTCTTCTCTCTTGCCCCGGCATGCGGCAGAAGGTGTGCATCGCTGGGGAGCCCTTCTCTGTGTGCCCTGCACTAGGGACTTTTTGGCCGCTGCTGTTTGGGTAGCTGCTACTTCATGCAGATGACGAAAAATGCACTTGGTGTTGTGCAACTTAAGGGAAAACCTGCAATCTATGCTGCAAGAATAGCTACAGAAACACACAAGCTGAACGTGAACACAGAGATGCTGCCCCAACACCCCCACCCACATGTGGCACATCTACAACCTCTGACCCCCTGTACCAGGGCATGGAGCCATCCTGCACATCCAGCCCCAGCCCTGCTGCTCTGCCTGGGCTGTGAAGAGCTGCACCAGCCACGCGTGTGCCCCAGGCCGTCCCCCAGGCCCCCGGGGCCCCCTCCCCCAGCCGCTGTGCAGATGGCAGAGCTTCCGCCGCTGTCAGCCTGCAGCCAGGCTGGTGGCAGGAACCGCAGCATTAAAAGCTTTAGATCTTGGTGTCAGAGCCTGTAGCCTGTCAGGGTGACTTTGCCTTAAAAGACAGCAGTAAAGATGAAAAATGGTTTTGCCATTTTCTCCCCGTCTGCCCTTAAACTATTTATCCCCAGCAGGACGCAGAGCGACTGCTCCCAGCACCCCGCTCCCCTTTCCACCCCTGCACACCCACCAGCCAAGGGCTGCCTGAAGTGATGGCTTCCTGTGGGATAAGAAACGCTCCTTGGGCATAGTTGAGAGGCAGCAGAGATTAAAGAAATCTCATTAAATCCCTGTCTGTAGCTCAGTCAGGACAGGCTCTTCCTCATTTTAAGATGGCCAGAAAACCTGGCAATCAGCACCAGTCTTTCCAAAAAAAACCCAGTAATGCAGACTCTGCACAAGGACCTGAAACAGCGATAGGCTACAGGTGACAAACACCCAACTGGGAGTCTGTGAGCAGATGAAACCAGGAGGGTTTTAATAGAAATTAGAAGCTTTTCTAGGATTTGCGAATAAATAAACCCAAAGTAATCTAATTTTTCAGAAGGTAATTTATTTCTATGTGTCCATTTCCACAGGCTTTGCCCCGACTTCCTGACCGGAACACTCACCGATGCTCCCTAAGAAATTTCAGCTCAGAGTTATTTTTAAAGACCAGTGCTACCAGCTGACAGGAAAGTCAAATCCCAGTCTCTGATCTTAATAAAAGTCTTATACACTTTCTGCTAATGTCATAAGTATAAAGCAACATGAAAAATTACTAAAACCAAAGCACCAGTTGCAGATCACATTCAGCAGTTCACATCCATTTGGCATTACTGTAAATCCACATCTAGTGAAGGAAAGAGGGTAAACCAGGCCTTTTATTTTAGATACAGCTGAGGGCTACCAAGGCATCCATAAAATGGATTTCCTACCTCAGCATTCTCAACCCCTCTTGCCTAAACTACTAAATCCATTCCTGAAGACAGGGAAAATGGGCCAGTTTTGGCTTCCCTTACAAAATCAGCTTTCAGAGAAGCTTTGCTGAGGTTTCCTGACTCAGTTCATGCAGATCGTGCTACAACAGCAACATGCCAGGTCAGCTGCAACCCCAGGCAGGGCTCTTGTGAGAGAGAAATGGTTGGGACCCTCCTGGAAGACCCTTCATCCTGCAGGAACAGGCTGGGGGGAGGCAGAGGGAAAAGGAGGATCTGTGACTGGTTGTGTGCCCCAGATCCCATTTGATAAGTGATGCCAAGAGAAGGAGGAGAATTCAGAAAGGGAGGACTGGAATCAAAACCCAATGGGTCAGAAGCCTACATGAAAGTGGGGAAAAACGTGTTACATGTTGGTATCTAAGGTCCTTCCCTTCTGCTGATATCATGACTGTAGTCGCTCTGCCAGCCTGCTTTACCCACTAAACTCAGCAACAGGCAGAATCACACACACTGAGCTCGAAATCTCTACCATTCAGAGGATTTATGAAAAATATTTTAACTTTGGTCCCTCCTGAAATTACACCATTCTCCTCTTTTATCTTAAGTGTCAGGAAAGTGTGATGTTAATGAGATGTACAAAGGGTTTTAGGTAGCTGAACAGTTTTATAGTCCCATATTGATAAATTACAGCATTTGTCACTGTTACCACATTAATGTTTCTTCATAAGATCAAAGCTGGGATTTGCTGCATCAAACAGTACCACCCTCTGCTACACATTACCACACATTACCTTCCGAGGAAGTTAATAGCAATTCCGTATTTTCACATTCACAGTTTAATCATGCCCTAATTCTCATACCTGCTGATTGCCATCTCCACATGCAGTATGCAAGTCATTTTTAATATGGATTTTCTCCTCACTACCTGTGTGAAAAGCCTGAATATCTTGTTTCAGGACAATCACCTTCTGGCTCTGAAAGGCTGCTTCTGCAGTAAAGAATACAGACAATTTCCTTCCTCCTGAAACTCTAGATTCAGTCATGAAAATTTACATTTATATAGCACCTTTCATCCCTGAAGATCCCAATGCACTTTACAAACTCACCCTCTCTGTATACGGAAGCTGTACAAATATACACGGCTACATAAACAGACACAGCAACCCCATCACTGACCGCTGAAATGCATCTCTCTGCGTGTATTCCCAGCACACTCGTGGCAAGTCAGCTCTGCACACCCTACATCATACCACCATGAAGGAGGAGAACAAGGCAGCGTGATTTAGAGGCACGCCATTTCCCTGCCAGGGAAGCGCGAGGAATTTAGGCAAGCAATAGAACACCTTGCAGCCTGGGCGACTGAAGTCTCCTTGGCGCTCTGCTGCATAGGTTAAAATGAAGACTGATTTATGGTGAGGTATACCTTGGTTCTTCTGTGCTATCAGTGCTGTACAAGTCCAGGTTTGCTGCTCCTTTCCACTGATGAGTGACCTTCAAGCAGTTTGTTTTATAAAACTGAAAAATACCTGCTTGCTTTGTAGTGAAAACCTAAGGGGAAAAAACCTCCCTCTCCCCAACAGCAGTAGTTGGCTGGCTTCTGCCAATCTGAGGATGGAGAAGAAATAAGAACCCCAGCATACCTGAGACACCTTTTTGACCACGTCGCTGCCCACAAGAAAGCCTTGTGCGTAGGAGCGTGCCGCGATGAAGGCTCGGGTTGCCTTCACCTTCAGGTCCCTTGGAACTTCCCCAAAGGGTTTGTGCTGCTCTGCGTGTTTCACCATGCAGTCCAGGTACTCATCTGTAATATGGTACTGGGGATTCATCAGCTTGAAGAGCCGCTCCAGCAAGCGTGTCCAGAACTCATTGAGGGCCTCTTCCAAGTTGATGTTGGAGCCCCGGTAATAGCGGCGTAACTCGCTGTACAAGTCCTTGAAGACCTTAATGTTTTGAGTGTACAATTCTCCGTACATGCTTGGAAAAGCATCATAAAGGGCCTTTTCTGACTTGTTCAACAAATCCTGGAAATAACCTGAAGGGAGAAGAAAAAGGAGAAGGTGATGCATCAGTCAGACAAGCAGGAATCCAAAGGGTTGTGCTGTTTGGCAGTACAACTGAATGCCATGAGAAAAGAGAAGAGCCCTAACAGTGCTTTTCCTCCAACCAACCTTACCCACACACTCAGTCTTGAGCATTAGCTGACAAGATTGAAGGAGGAACCCTACAGTGCCGGTGCACTGGTCAAGGCCTCTCTGCCTCTTCTTGCAGCCTCACCTAGAACCAAAATTGAGGCTCTTCTCTAGTGTGTAAGGTGCCACAGTGTTACTCAGAGCTTTTCTTTACAGAACACGTCAACTGTCATTGCTGACGTACACCATGACTTGCCACTATTGTCAGCCAATGCCTTATGAGACACTCAACCCTGAATCAAGAACCAGCTGCTTCTGGCACAAAAGTTGACACTTGTTAAACGTCACTAGAAAATGTTGTAAACACACAAGGACGCCTGGACGTTGCTCAGGCAATGGAGGTCTATCCTGTAATGACTGCTGTTAGTCACACTAGTCTATCAATATTAGCTACCACACCAGAATGAAGTCAGATAAAGATTTCATCTAGAAGATAAGCTGAAGTCTTCAATTTCATCACATCAAAGGTTGGAATTGTTCCAGTATTGCCTGCTCTTACTATCACACAAAAGTGAGGGCTCTTCTGGAGAAGACAACAACTTCTTCAATTTTAAAGCAGAACCATATGAGGCCGTACCCCCTGCCACAAATCTCCTTTTTTCCTCGGAAGGTTGCCATTCCTGGCAGAGGCACTGATAATCTGTGGAAGCCAGCAGGACTCTAGAACAACATACATATCTGAAGCACAAAACACAGCAGTCTAAGACAAAGTCACTGTAGGCATGAGCTCTTCTTTGGGGCACTACATTTACCTGAAGAGGACATGGCTTTACCCTGACTAGTTGTCATCCGTGCCAACCCAAAACCACCATGATCCACTGCACAACTTGAAACTGCCTTTGAAGAAATTCATGCAACTTGCTTGAGCCACTTTTCTTTCCTGCCTCAATGTTTCTTTTCTGACGCGTTATTTCCAAAGCCCTGGTGAGATGGAGCAGGGCTGCCACCAGTGATGGTGTCGACCCTGCACAGAGACATCCCCATCAGCTCTAGTCGTCGCAGCCACCCTGGCTCTGAGGCACAGCCCGTAAAGCGTGTGCCAGAGTCCCAAGCACCGCAAGAGGAACAGGCACGTTTTATTATGTATATAAAGACAGGGTTGTGCTCAGGTGTTCTTGAATTGAGGCCAACATTATCACATTTGAGGTTCTCATCCCATTTGCTTATTTGGATTTGCACCCTGCTTTTGTCTAGGTATAAACAACTGAATGGTTTTACACCCTAGGTTCAGTGGTCATAGAACTGACAGAAATGCAACTCTCATGCTACATACAGCAGGGTAAAGATGACAGATTCAACTCCTCCCTTACCAACATCTTTAGGTATTTCCATTCTCTTGACTGCCAGCTACCTTCAGGCTCTCTGAGACTACACAGTGGGGAACTCATAGCAGGACCAGTCTGATTCAATTTATTGATTTACATAAGCAAATTTAATCATCAGTTAAGTCAATGAGAGGAAAAAAAATTTAAATAATATTTTTTCATTTCAATTACATTTGTATTTTTTAAGGCCTTTTTGAGGCAAACCTGATTATACTATTCTTTAAATCTAAATTACTATTATATTTTTTGGTGATGTATGATAAGCTCTAGTTAGAGGGAAAAAGTTACTCAATTAAAATCAAATAGATGTATTTAGGTATATAAGTTAACTTCACTGTGCTAGGCATGTAAGAAAAGAAAGAAAAGCTTCTGAAAAATGCATATTGCATGTACAAAGCTTTATTAAATAACAAATTTTTTTTTAGGGAAACAGCACTCACTACAATCAAATACTGCTAAAATTTTAGAACTAGTAAAGCTCACTTCCATGGGCCTTGTCCATATTCACAGACTGGAAGGGTTGTCCAAGCTTTCCTACATTAATAACTTCTCATTAGCTCAGATTTGAATAAAGCTAAAATTCAACAAGTGGATTGAACAAGTGCAAACATCCTCTGCATCTGTACCATAGGATGCTAATAATGCAACTTCCTGTGCTATATTAACAAACCGATACAGAGCGTTAACAGCCTGGCTTCCTCCAGTCACAGTCATGTACTGCTTAACAGTTTAAAATTTGATTTAAGTGCTTTTAAAAGACTGCGAGCAAACTAGGTCTTAGGAGAAGTTTGGTTTAATCACTTATGCAGAAAATAAAAATGTGTTATCTAAAATGTTGAATAAAAACTGTGTTTTTCAAGTGTATTTTTGGAAGAAATTTATTCCTAGTCAAGCTGACCTCGTTGGCAGTTTGTACCTCCAAACATTTGTACTGAGATCCCTCCATCTCTCAAACCACTGATCTGCATGTGTTTGTCCATCCTCCCTATTAAAACCTGATTTCTTCCAACAGACAGCAGTGTAAGCGTGTTGTCAGTTGGCTGTTAGAGGTGCCTAAGCTTCTAATGAGGGGTTCCCAATATGAAAATAATCAAAAGCGGATCCCATTAAAAAGTACTTTGCTGCAGCACATCCTAGCAGAGCTTATCAAAGTCTTTCCTCTTGGATCTCAAGGCAAAGGGCAATGTGACCCCTGCCCTCTCCCCGTGGCCCTGCTGTCCATGTCCCAACTGCTATTCCCTTGCCCCAGCTGCCAGAGGGGAGCTCTCTGCCAGGGTAGGACAAGCTTTCTGCAAAGCCTGGGGTCTCTCATCCTTGCCCAAGGGACACATTTGAGTCTGTTATCTCCTCCCACTCCAACAGTCCAGCCATCACTCATCCCAAAGACAGCAGCACACGGCGATTTTTTCTTGTGACAAAATTACCACTCTGATCTGCAGGGTGCTAACACAGGTGAGAGCTTTCCTTTTACCAAAAGGCATCATCTACACTGAATAATTGTACAATCAGCAATTAAAACTCGGCAAGTGTTACTGGTGCATACACAGCACCATCCTGGTAACCCTGATTCATCGGCCTCTACGCAGACTGCTCTGCTTCTGCAAAGTGCTCAAGTATCCCCTCTTACAGCCATGGCTCTGGCCCCCAGCAGTTGTGTACCCCCACTTCTAGGAAATTTTGGCTACTCCACTAACAGGTGAGAGGCTGACAGAGGATGATTTACTGTTTGGGAGCTTCTCATCTAGCATTTCTCTCCTGCCCTAGAGTTGCATGTGAGCCCGGGCTAAGGAGATCCTAGCAGCATGAGCCCATGTCAGGGCTGCTGCAGCCCCCAGCTCCCAGCCCACCTGCTGGGTGCCAACTCGGGGCTGATCCTGCTGCGATATCACCATTTCTTGTTGCATGGTCACCTTCGCCTTCAGCATCTCCCAGGTTCACAAGTCAGGTAGATAACTGCCAGGCAGACAATTTGTCTTGGCGGGACACTTTTTCAGGACTGACTAATCTGAGGTGGCTTCATTTTTCTGGTGCCACAGCCTTTCTACCTGTACAATCAACAGAAATAGCATTTGCCTACAACAGACACAAAATACAAAGTTTCTCCAGTGCTAATGAGATATCTAAAAGCTACTCTATATCTTAACGTATCACTCAAAGCGCTGCTAGTTACCCATTCACAATTTAATTAACGTGAGCTCAAACTCTCTTTCTTGTACAATCAGTGCTCTCTTCTCTGTGACAAGCAACACTACCTGAATAAATTGCTCAGCAATCCGGGTGTGACATGCCGCTTGGCACTCACCATCACCAGGAAGAAAACACCAACAAACACAGCCCCATTTGTCAATCCAAGGTGAAATGACTTTCTTTGTTTCACTACAGGAGAAACAAGGTGTGTATCTTTCTGTCAAAAAATTGGAAACTGCTCTCGAAAAAGTCCAAGCTAATTAAGAGTTGATGAACTGTTACTTCTCACCTAAGTGAGAGAACACCAATTATAGTCAACTCGTTTGTGGCTGGTTCTCAGAAAGTTACTCTAGATTTCGCACACTGAGAAAAAAATATATCTACATTATCTAGGGAAAATTAATTAGCAATTAAGCTTCAATGTGTTTGTGATGAATAGCCGACCTGGCAGAGAATTTAAATGCCCATTTTGCAGCATTAGAAGGAACTAAGAAGTGAGGTTTGTCAAGAGGGATGCACAGAAGCTTGTACCAACTGCCCTGGTCCTCACGATCTCAGCCTGCCCCGCTTGCACACTTAGCACAGATATCTCCAATTAACACTGCTTCTTCTCCTTGACACTCCCTGCCTACTGATAGCCAACTTTTTAACATGCCACACATTAAGGATGTGCAGGGCCTCGGATAAAACAACTTGATGAACCACAATTCAGGCATCTGCCCTTCTTGATTTCAAGTAGAAGCAATTATTTATTCTAGAGGAAGCACCCCATTATCTGTAGCCACAGTGGGTGGGGGACCATTAGGTAACCTGGATGGTTGGAAACCTCTAATAAATACAGCTGCCCCACTATTTCTACAAGAAGTTAAAAATAAACCCCCAGTGGGCCCATTTTTAGATTTAACTCTCACTTGGTCCACCACTGCTGGGTCTCTGCCTGGGCTTCCAAAGGACGATTAAGGCAATTACCTCAGGTAGGGCTTGAGCAAATGGAGGCAGCTCCATCCAGGTCACATCCTGGACAAGGCCCCTGAGCTCTGCCAACACCATGTTCTCCAGGATGGGAGCAACAGGCTCAACCTGTATCTGCATTTGTGCACCGCAGCATGTGGCTTCATTAGCCTTGTGAACAGCAGGGATGGAGGGAAAGGGCTCATGAGGAGCCAGTGCTGGAGTTCTAAAGACCTCGCTTACTCCAGGAGTCACTGCTGCCCCTCCCATCCCTGGGAGGAGGTACCCAAACACCCAAGGTGGTTCTGCACAGGGCCAGCTTCCCTCTGAGATGGTGCATTTGTTTCCACTCTGAGTCACAAGAAGGCAGTTACCTATTTTCCGGACCCATGCTGGAAATCCATAGATCTTCTCAGCTTCTGTCACCCCCAGAAACTTTACAATGGAGGTCTACTGGCCAGATACCTTCCTGCAAGTCATCTGCTAAATTCCCTCTTCCAAAAACTTTTCTCAAAGAGCCATTGAACAGCTGAGCTCCTTGCTCACTGCTGCTGCCTCTTGTAGTGACAAGAAGTTACTTAACAGATAATTAAGTTTTCAACTAGAATCTATAACCTTTGCATTCAAGAGAGATTGTAAACTCCCATCAATTCCCCTGCTTCACAGCTTCCCAGTGTTCACAGCTCATATCTTCACAGTTTCCATATTTTCACAACTCTGGATTCAAATTGGGAAGCTGTGAACAGCAAGGCAGGGACCAGCAATTTCTTTCTGAAGATAAAAAGCTTTGAGTTCCCTCTTTCTTACCTTCCCCCTGCTCCCCAGCACTCAAGTACTTTATCCAAGCTCTTTGATACCATTTGATCACTCAACATCTGGAACACAGGGGTTTCTTCAACTAATATAATGATGGAGTGGAAATGGATGCAGGGGGGGAATGAAGAGGTCACTGAAGGAAGAGCATCCAATGCTCTTTGGACATGCAGCAGATCTGGCCTTCTTCAAAAGCCATCAAATTTTAGAGGAATACCAGAAGAAAGATGAGAATTGGAGAAAGGTGACTGAATTACTTTTGATCTGAATATTATTAAAGCCTTAAATAGAAAACTGCAGTACAAAAAGTCTTAAGTACAACTGAAAAAAGAGTAGTACTAGATCAGAGGAGATGATAGAGGAAAACACATTGCTCAGATGATGCCGTTAATTCCAACATCAGATTTTAAGAATAAATCTGTTTCTAAAGGCAAGTTTAGCATTAGATGACTGGATTTGGTGAAGAGTCTGGGCAGCCACCTCTACCTACATCTGGAAGTCAGACACAAGAGGAGGGGGAAGGCTCCAGGAGCAAGGAAGCCCATGGCAGGTGATACCTTCAACCCTTCACTCTCCCTTGGAGCAGCAGAAGCACAACCCAGGGCTCTGTGCTTCCTGCACCTTCCTGCTCCAAGCCTCCCTTTACTTCTTGTGTCCTTAATAGAAGATCAGACTGCTCCACCCTGGGACAGAAAATTCAATTTTGCTTATACTTCTGAAAAGCCTTGAGTAGTCCCTGCAGGAACTTCTAATGACTTATACTACAACCATGTAGTGCAGCAGTGCTCTGCACCTACAGAAATGGTGCTCTTGTGCAAATGCTACTGAAGTTTTTCAGCACTGGGGCAAGATGAAAACTCTCCTTCTGGCTGGGCAGCTTTGCACAGCGAGTGAGGCCTGTGGTCCGAGGGCCTTGCAGCGCAGGCACAAACTGTCAGGACAGCCAGAAGTGGTGGTAAAAATGTCAGGAGGAAGAAGTATCAAATACTTATCGTAATTTCTCAAGTTAGAGCAAGCACACGTGAGCCTGTGGTGGAATTCATGCAGGGCCAGAGCCATGGAGCGTCTCTGCAGCCCTGAAGGGAGGCCAAGTGAAATATGCTCATCAATAGCACTGCTACCGTGTTTCAAGGCTGGACTAAGAACAAGAGAGGAAAATAAGCTGATTCTGTGGTGTCTTGTACAGTAGTAAAAGCAGGGAAAGAAATAGCATGGGGAGGTCTACTAGAGCAGAGCTCCCTCTCAGGGCCAGCCCTGTGGGTCTGAGGCACAGCATTTTCCTGGGCTGAGTTCCCATTTAATACACTGCTGCACATCCCAATACCCATTTCCTTCTCCAGCTGGTTTTAACACTGTCCTTGCAGTCAAACTACTACTAGAAGAGAATAATACAGCAACAGATTTAAGCCATTAAAATCCAAATCTAGTGCATTCATGTCTGTTTTATTCACATCAGCAAGTATGGTGATATCTTATTTATAAAATTGTTATTACTCATTATTAATTTAAGTGCTACCCATGCCTGTGCTGAAGAGCTGATATTGATACAACAGCGGTGATATGCTCCGATTACCTTAGCTGGGTGCTGCCAAAGGAAATAACCACAGTGAGACTAAGTGGCTTAGGCTCCATGTGCAAATAGCCATGCGTGTAGCAATCCTGATGGCATTTTTGTCGGGAGATACTTGTGTCCTTACAGTTTCACACTCCTGTGAAACAGCTGCTCTTGTATAGCTGTTTCCTCAGTCCTGATCCACCCTGTAGAACACAGTCCCTCCATACGCATTCTGGATCACTCTCCTCTGCAATGTCTGTCCCATGTTACACATGGCCCTGTTTGATGGCTGCGACCTAAGAGGCATCATGAAAAACCAAGACTCAGATTGCAAGAGAGCCCAAACAATGGAGATAAAATCAGCTTCTATCTAGAAGCCAAAGGACGAATGGTGTGAACAAATGTGCCAGGATGCAAGAATTATGATGCTTTTAGGTATGAGAACTTCAAAACGTTTAGGATTCTCTCCAAAGAGTCACTTCACATTTCATAGGCAGTCAAATACCTTTATCTGATTTCTCCTCTGCACACCGTGTCCTGGAGGGGGGCTGAGAACAGTGTAGGAACATGGGACTGAAGAGATGTGGTGGGTCAATGGGACACATGCCAGCCCTGTCACACAATTACCTGACTTAGTGCCCTCTCTTCACTGGAAATAACACCGTGAATACTGCAAGGACTGCACTTACCTTTTTAAGGAAAGCATCACATTAGCATTTCACAGACTTTCTGTCACCAACTGGTACATCCCCAATTCTTCCCTTTGCTATTTCAAACCAATTAGTCCCCAGCTGTATGCCTCACTCTGGAATACTGAATTTCACCCTATTTCTTTTATTTTGGTCATCATGGTTATCCACTATCCTCTTCAATAATGACAACTTTTCCCAGCACTGTGTCATCAGTTAATCTCATAAATGCATTTCTTACCATTTTTGCTGGTCTTTAATGGGGCTGTTAACCAGGTTGGGCTCTAGGCCTGTCTTTGAGAACCACAACTGGGACCTCCCTCCAGCCCAGGAGCTCTTCTTACAACACAATGTATTGCTACCTCCCCTTTAGCAAGTTCTCCACCTGATAATTCCTTTACTAATTTGCATTTTCTTCAGCTTAATTAACTACTCAAGGCACAGATGCAAATGCTTTTCATATCTCCTGCAATGAGATTAGTTGATAGAACAAACATGCCATGAGCAACAGTGAAAGCAGTAGCTATATAGGTCTCGAGCTGATCTCTACAATAGCTGGCTTTGGGTAAGAGCAAAAGATGGTCTACCTTAAACTGGTTTTGGACTGGGATATAGAACAGACAGCTTGTTTCTTTTGTTAGGAAAAAAAAGAGCTTTTTGAGAAAACAAAAATTTTTCTGCAAAAGAAAGTCGCTGTTGAGTGAAAAAATATTTTGGAACACAAATGTGCTAGTGAGGTGCCCAGGGAGGAAGCACCTCCAGTCACTCCTAAGAAATAAAGTGTGCTTTTTCTGCCAGGTCTTGGGTAACATTTTCATACTTCATAATGCAAGCTTTGTGCACATTTGACAGTGTTTTGAATGGCAGTCAGAGAGATGTAATTATTTGCATCTATTTTTTATTCTGCATATTCCCCTCCTCTGTTTCTACAATTTGCCAAGATAGTTTGCTGTTACCTGCTTAAGACAAGCAGGACTGGATCCAGCTATCAATATAAAGCAGTGGAGAATGTTCCCTGGCTGGAAAATTCCCCAAAGGGAAGAGATGACCCTCACTTGAGGAACAGTGAGAGGATGGATATTCTACTTCTCCTCCTGGTGAGCATCATACAACTACTGTGTGCCCAAGGAAAGCCACCCAAGGTGACAGCAACAAGCCTGGGTGTCACAAGCACAGCCACCGAGACCCCCTCCAGCAGCAGCTCTCTCCAAAACCAGCTAGTGTAGAAACCACTTTAGACTTTGATGATCCTGATGAGCTCAGGATTACCTTCTTAATGTCCCCCAGAAACAGAGCTCTGTAAACCTTAAGACATCCCTGAATTCAAGTTCATATAATAACTTTGCAAAGAAAAGAGTCACTTGGGGATAGGGGGCAAAGACTAAATTGTATGACTGGCAGGGCACATAAACAAAGCCTATGCGCACGGTGCAGCATTAACAGAGCCAGCATCCCACCCTGGAGCACCCCAGTTTGCTGCAGTATTCCCTCTGCCTGGTGGAAAAACAGCAAGGAGGGAGCAGGAGCAAGTGGCACTCACCTGCTTGGAAAGCGATTCCAGGCACCACACAACACCCTCGCAGACAGGATATTAAATGCCACGAAATGTAACGCAGCTGACATCCAAGCCATTTGCCTGGGTAGCTCCTCTATTGTTTAGGTTTGAAATTTCCATGTTAGGAAGCTGCGGCGCAACACCCAGAGCAGGAGGAGGGGTGCTCAGGGTGAGGGCAGCACACGTGGATCTGTGTGTGTGCGGCCGTGCTCCAAAGGTTGAAATAACTGAGCAGGAGTCAGCTGTTAAGGTGTGCCAGGGTTTGTGTGCACGACCACAAGGTCAAAGAGCCTCCAGCGGTGCACGCAGGCAGGCAGCCCCTCACACAGGCGTGGCTGGAAATAATTCAGAAGTTGTATGTGACTGTGGCTCTACGTCCATGTAGGAGACTGAAAGACAAGCTGCACGTACACTAGATTTTTCACATTGTTTCCTTAAACTTGGGCCTCCATCAAATTTCAACCCTGTTCTCTGTACATCTCTCAAAACCTTCTTTTGATTGAAGCCTATAATCCAATATGGTGCAACAAGCCACAGAAAATACACTGCTGGGCTCTTGCCATGAGTCCCACATTTAGTTACATTTTCTGGGGAAAAGTACTTCCCTCCACTGGTTCTAAAACTCTTCAGTACCACAGGCAAACCATAAACCTTCTAGTGTAAGAAATACAGTGTATTCATTGCTTGTTTGCCATCTCTAAGTGTTTCACAGACCTCTATCATACCTCCATGTCTTCACTAAGCTGAAGAGTCTGTAAGAAGTAACCTCATTCTTTCATTTTCTTTGCCTGTTTCGTCCAGGTTCCTTTTGCCAGTGTATAAAGCTCAGAAAACTCTTGTGGTCTGAGGTCCCATGCTCCACGCTGAGCAGCCTTGTGCTCCAGCCTGCCTGGTGGCAAAGAGAGCTATGCTGCAAGGTCCTGCTGCGAGAAAACCTGCTGTAGCCTGAAAGCCCTTGCAGGAAGGGATTTGCTGTGTTGTGTCCGGGGTGGAATAAGCAAATACAAGCGATGTGAAATTTAAGATTAATTTCCCCATGTGTGTTCTTGGGATTGGAGCTGGCAAGAGATTTTAATCACGGCTCCTTCTAAATATATCTGTGTTACAACTACAGACTTGCAGCAAATGATGAACTGCAAGTATTGCCCCAGCAGGCTCTTATCAAACAGATTTCACAGCAACCTCTCTGCGAGATAAGCACTGGGAAGGCACGTGGGTGGGATTCATCAAAGAGAAGTCAAGTTTGATCCGCTGGCTTAGTCCCCACTTAAGGAAGAAAAGGCACCTCCCACTTACTAAGGCACTCGCTTTAACATGAGTCTGTAGAGTTGCTCATCTCTCTCCCTGGACTGTAGCAGGATCTGAGATAATTAAGCTAGAGTAGGCTCAACTTTTGGATAAATGAAATTTTGCAAGATGAATTCCACTCTTATTTTTTTCCTCTAGGAAAGCTTGCATATAAAGGCAAACCAATAAGCATCATAGCTATCTCTGACAGGAACATGAAGGGTGATAAAAGTAATCGCTAATACCGCCTGTTCCTTTCCAGGTTTATTCAGTAAGAGCCAAAGGGTTCTATTTCTTTAACAGTAAAATAAACTCAGAAGTATCTTACAATATTGAGGGCTGCTGGCAGTTTTAAAAAGTGCAATATACACCCTGGATAAATGCACAGTACATATCTATAGAGCAGAGGCATTTTTCACCCCAGGAAGAAAAGTGTTCTTTTCCTCCGGCTGAAATAAACAACTGGTTACGCAGAAATGTGCTCTCCCAGCTGCAGATAAAAGGGCTACCACCAAGGTAACCTCCCGAAGCCCCAGCTGCATGCCCGCGTACCGGGCTGGGGACAAACTGCAGAGACATGGCATGAACGAGAAAAGCGATGGATCTGTTCAGGAGAGGCCAGTGCAGGTTGTCACGTTTCCAACACCCCCTTCTCGATCAGCCTCGCTGAGCCTGGGTTTGACTTTCTGCCCCTTTCAGCAAGCATCAGACAGCTGCCACTTCACAGGTTAACCTGCTGGAGCACAACTTCTCAGCCTCCTTCCCTTGCCTCAAATACACACTGCTGCAGGCTGTAAATAATTAAGCCTTCAGAGCTTTCAATACACATCTAACTTCTTCCTTGCTTATAAAATACACCATTGCTATGAATCAATTTGCCACTAAGTCAGGTTCTTTGCAGTAACATTTTAATTGAGAAAAACATCAGTGAATTATCATCTCTTTAAAATTAAAAGCATTTCATTGTCTCTGCAAAAAAAGCAGAGGAAAAAAGCCCATGGTTTGTGCCTACCTTTGACACTTTCCATGTTCAAAGAGGCACTTACACACTCAAGCATCCACACTGCGTATTTTTCAAGATCAAAACTCCTTGTTTAAGTTTTCAAAAGCTGTAGGCTTTATACTGTGGCAGTGGGACAGAACTGACTTTGGCTTTTTATCTTTTTCATTAGTGTTGCCCTCCACTCCAAATGGCCTCTAGACAAACTATTTACTGTTGGGTTAATTAGCTCATTTGAATCTATGCTTGCCACTGCATTTTTGCAGTATAGAGTATCTAAGACACATGGTCCTTGGACATCGAAGTATCTTGAGTATCTGACATGTAGGCTTTCCCAAAGGAACAAGGAGCTGTTGGGATAATATTCTAGACAGGCGAAGTTCCTGTGTTATTATTGCAGGAGTTTATCTAAATCTGTATAAAGCTCTTAATCTCTAGTTTTCTCTCTTTCAAAGCCACCAGAAAAGAACTTGTCTCTTTGTAAAAATAATTTGCTTATGACATTCCTACCCATGGAACTAGTATGAAAGGGAGAAATAGGTAAAGATGAGAGAAGACAGCTACTGTTAACAGGCAATCCAAAGTATGCAATATATATGTGTATCTGACAGCTGCAAGTGGAAAGAATGTACACATACATAATAATATGCATGTCTGTTATTTAGATAATAGGCACATCAATATCAAGTACTATTTTAATATAGCTGAAATATGGATATATTGTATACAGGTACCCTGAACCAATATTAAGACATTACAACACACTTTCAGAAATTTTAGGAAATGCCAGCAGGATGGTGGGTAACACGGTACTGCCTCAGCCCTTCAATGCATGGGGATGATACTAGCTATAACCACATGGTACTTCTTTCCCCAGAGGAGAGAAGTGTGTCTTCTTCCCAAATTTTAGGTGTCTGCTTCAAACGAAGCAAATTTTGTCAATTATTAACGAAAAGGAATTCATGTTCCCTGACAGATATTACAATAATAAATCCAGTAGCAAATTTTAGTTCTCATTCCATCTGATGGCACCTGTTTCATTAAACACTGCTAGCTTTTCACCTTGGCCAGTGATAAAAAGATATAGCTTGATTTTCAAAAATCCTGAGCATCATTCAGCTACTTCTATTTTAAAACACAAAGTCACTTATAAAGCAGTCCTAAAGAGAGATTTAAGCTTAGCTTACCTACCCTTTCCCCCCCTTTTTTTAAAAAAAAAGGTTGTGGTTTTTAGAAGGTTGCTAAGTACATACTTGCCTACAGCCATGCTGGGATAAAATCACAGGATTCCCTGTCTGAACTTGGAGCCTTGCTTGGGCTGCAGCCCACCTGCAATCCCCATGTAGCACTGGCTCTAGCCAAGGAGATGTGGTTGATAACTCAGTGAATATTAGATCACAGGAAACCAAACAAGTCAAAGACTTCACTCAGCCCTGCCACCTCTTCTGAATGGATGGATGAAAATGTGGCACCAGACCAAGAGATGCAATAGCCTTGACTTGGGTGTTGAAAGCCTTATGAAGAGGATCAGTTTAAATCCAGAATGAGTCAAAATACTGAGACACTACAGGCTATGGACACCTAAGTTATAGCAGGACTACTACTGACTTACTACTGGCTGATTTCACTACCTTTCATTGAGATTCACAAAAGACCTTGTCCAGTATTTAGACCTTTTTCAATTATGTCAGGATGTATTTTCTAATGGGCATAAACATATTTTTGTTTGTTTGTGCACTATACATGTTACATAATACTGGTTTGATTTATTACTTGTGTGTAAGTCTTTAAAATAAAATCGCATAATGACTGTGATCAGCATGGAAAATCCATCACAAAATCTATTTGCTTTGGAAAACTCTGTGATAGAGGAAGCTGCTGTTCAATTCTAACTATGGCTTGAAAAAAACCCCATCCTTTAGCTGTTCGCCAACACTATTTTCCGATGAGACACAGTAACTGAACATTCCCAGTCCTACAATTCGGGTAAATCCTTGTGGATAGCCACATAAACTACACCTGACAGTGGTGCATAATGTGGCAGCAATCTATAAATAGGTGGCTAGTGGTCACTTCTGCACCCTCTGCCTTCACCCTACATGAACAGGACAGACCAAGGACTTTAGCATTTTCACTGGCCCATGTGGCATCTTCCCTTTGTGCAAGCACTGCAAACCTGAATTACCATGAACACAATATAGCCCTTATCTAGGGGAAAAAGTAAAGCAAAGCAGAAACTAGTTTCTGCTTGGGGTGTCCCACTCCCAGTTAAGTGTGCTTCCCTCAGCCAGGGCTGATTTACAAACCACCAGTCACTGCCACAGTATTTGTGGACATTTAAACCTCATTAGAACTTCATCTGGAAGAAATACAAATTTGAAGGCTTGGGA
>NW_010335095.1:48164-66423 GCF_000700745.2 Antrostomus carolinensis
GAAATTGAGAAATGTCTCTTGTCTCCCATCCTCACTAATTCAATTTTAAGATGGACTTATAACACATGTATTTATAATTTCTATGAATCAAACACAAATCACCTTAGAATTTGCAAGCATTACAAAACCTTGGAAGACAACTTGGGCACCTTGTGCCCCTCAGGACTATCAGCTGGATCCATCAATGACTGAAAACATCTGCATCTGCCATGGGTTGTCATCATGCTTACAGAATGAAGATCAAAAATGCATGCTAAAGAAAATATAAGCTGACAACTGGAATGCTAACCACACTCTGACTGCAACTATGCTTAGAAAAAAAAAATGAGAGGAAACTACATGTGCTCCTTCTTTTTAAAAATTCATTTAAAACAACTAAAAAAAGGCTTTGGCTATCCTGAGATGCTGGCACTCTCCTGCCTGAGCTGGGGTCTCTACTGCTTTTGAAGCATCTCTGGTTCAGGTCCAAGTTTGAAGGACAGGAGAAATGGATACTTGTGAAAAGCATGTCCTTGTTCCACTTCACCCAACTTAAAACTTTCCTTTTTTTTTTCTGTCAGATTTTATCCCAGGTACTTTGCACCAGTGAATTGGACATGAGTAATAAATTCAGACCTCTTTTAAATGTCCTCCCATGATTTTAGATTGAAATCCTCATTAAACAGCTCGATAAATTAATGCATTTAGTATGCATTTATGAGGATGCACAGAAATGTTGACAAGCAGCTCCCATTCACCTTTTTCTCTTAGCACAAATGCTTAGGGACAACCAGAGAAATTTCAAAGCTGGGAGAAGATTTAGAACAGACAAAAGGAAATACTATTTCAAACAGACAAGTTATGGAAAACCCCAGCCCTGTTATAAAATGTCCTGGATAATGAAGATTAGAACAGACTCAAAAGATGACCAAATCAGAAAAAGGAAAATCCATTTGGTGCAAATGAAACAATGAACAAGACATCCAGGGTAGCAAAGGAACTGCAAAACATTCATGGGGTGAAGGTACCCAAGATAACTTTGGTGCTTCCTTGGTAAGCAAGGGTGCACTTTACTAATTGCCATTACCTTAATTACCCTGGGATGCTGTCAAGATTGAGGGAAGAATCAGAATGAATTTTATTCCCTGGGAAAAGAAAGTTAAGAAACTAGATGCTAGACTCAGAACACAGACCTACCAAACCACAGCAAACATGCACATCCTAGCCATGGACCGCTCCCCAGAACCACCTCTGGGTCCTGCTCGGCTCACCGGGAACAAAGCATCCCACAGTCTGCTACAAGCAGGACCTGGGACTTGGACAAGTTCTTTCTGGTGTCGTCCTCCTAAAGCAGAACCTTCTTCCTGACACAAATCCCCTTCTGTGACCTTGTTGTGCCTAAACGTATCCCCAAGGTTCTTCCATAACCTAGAAGCTTAGTGATAAACCTTATGAGGATAGCAACTTTTGTTATCTCCTGTTAATGAAAAGATGTGTGATACACCATGAGATGATGATGTGCAGACATGCTTTCTGAACTGGAGCTCAGACTAGGTGAAGCAGAGCATGCTATCAGCTAACTCATTAATAGACAGCTCATCCAGGTGACAGAGATACAGCCTTTTCTTTACAAACACACTAGTGAGTGACACCTGAAAATCTCCTCTGCATGTACATGAATCCAAGTAAACCTACAAAGATGTCTTAAACTCCCACTGCAATGATAATAATAAACATCAACCCTGGGCAGAGGCAACAGATAACAAGACAGCCTGAGCAGTACCCTTGTAAGGGCTCTCTGGTGAAAGGGGAACCTATCCCACATATTGACTTTTCCACCCCTGTTGTGGTGGGGGGCAATTGGACAATTTGCCTTTGATTCCCTTAGGACGCTCTGGGTTCACATCAATGGCCCACCTAGCTGTTTCAGATGAAGTCTGCTTTTAACTTGCTAACTATCAAGCAGTCAAAAACTTCTGGTGTGCTCAAGAAAAAATACTAGTGGTCAAGTGATGTACATTCCCCAGGGAATTTCATCCAAGTGAGCCAATTTGTGCCTGGAGGAACCAATTCTGGGTTAAGTTCTGTGAACTTTTGAAAAGAACATCAAGCACTTTTCTGTGCAGTATAGACAGGACAAAGCAAACTGAAAGACCTTTCCCAATGTCTGAGGGAGCTGAAGAGCAGCTCCCAGCCCTAAAACACAGTGGATGTGGAAGCTGTCAGCTAGAGGGTCCCTGGAGGAGGACCAACCCCTGACTGGGGCATACACTCACAGTACCTTTTATGAAATATCCATTTAATTGCTGCATATAACCAACAACTTACATAGTTGATTTCCTATGCTTCTAATTCCCATTTCAACTACATGCTTGGCAACTTTCTGTTTATGCTGCTTCACTCTCTTTAAAGAGGGAAAAGCAGCTTAACTCCTCGTTAACAAGGTAAAGGGCAATCTTACTTCATTTAGAGCTCCCTCATGTCCCTCTGATACGTTCCTGGGCTCACGGCACTAGAGTCTTCACGCAGAGAAGAGTAAGGACTACAAGGGAGGGGTGGCATTTGTGTGCCACTATAAGTCAAAGACAAGAGACCTCCTTCATTTCACACAATGGATAAACAATCCTTCAGCCTTTGAAGCATTTGACATTGCTGTCTTGATCTTTTGTCATTACTGTTCTTTCACATAACGAATGGAGGAATTGCTCTGCATGATCTCCATCTGCCCACGTCCTCCTCTAACAGCTAATGGTAGTTGTACCAGTAATGCAGAGATGTCTCCTTTCACTGATGCGTAGGCCATTGCTTAGATTAGACACCTGGAGGCCTCAGCTGAGGTGAGATGAAACTCACCCCCAGTCTTCAGTCTCCCATTCAATTAATTATGCTTCTGGGACCACCTCCCTGCCCTGTATTATAAATGCTTGGGAAAAGAAACCCCTGGCATTTCCAGGCTTGCTCCTGCTTTATTTCCTTTAATCAGTGTCCTACAGTGATACAAACCAATGCTACTTTCTGGTGCTGACAACAGGGAAGAAGTCTTCATTGCTGTTCAATTTGTGACACATACTTTGGTGCTCATTGGTAAGGTTTTTGTGCAATCTCACATGGCTGACAGTGTGCAATGTGTCTGCAGCCGCTCTCAAACAAGACGAAGTGTCACAAAAGCCTGTATGTGCACATGGAAATCTGTGCAAGTGGATGGAACAAGTGAAAAAGAAAGAAAGAAAAAAATAAAAACAGAGTTTCCTATCTATGCTGGTCTGTCCTCTAGGATGGAGCTGGAATGTGCTGGTGGATTCAGACCAACACTAACAGAGGGGAGGAGATGAGTGGTAACGCCGCTCCTACCAGTCTTCAGAAACAAGGAAGAGCAGGCCAGGAAGAGGAGAGGGACCCTCAGCATGCTGTGTGCAAAAGCCAATTGTGCATGAAATGCAAAGTCCTAGAAAAACGGACTTCATTAGTTCTAGAGCTCATGGAAAGGCTTACACAATACATTAAAAAATAATAATAGAAAAACTGGTCACAAAATATTGGCAGAATGGAGCTGCATGTCCAGAAGCTAAAATGAGTCAGAAAAAAAAAAGAGAAGCCAAATAGCTGCAACTTATTTATTAGAGATCTACTGAATAAACGACTCTGGGAACTACTGCACCAATTCACCCTCAACAAATGAGAAAGCAAAAGCTGTTTCCTTAAAGAACTACTTTAGAATGAAATAATCTGTAGCAATATTAAAGCAGATGGTACTGTCATTATCATTATTATTTTTTAAATTAGACAGTACTACTTTTTCAAGCCTAATAGCTACCCTTGGAGGCTGCGCAGGACCTGTTACATTCTTGCTGACATATTTCTAATCCAGCAAATTGCATGGGAAAGCACCTTGAATGCAAGTGGCTGGGAACAAAAGTCACCTGTGTGCCTGTGCATCCAGCAGCAGAGGTGTGGAGCGAAGCTGCTCTGCACTGGAGTACAGGGCAATCAGTCTGACGGGTCCATGGCCACTGACACCAACAGCACAAATCCCAGTGAGCAGGGGTGAACACTTCTTGCTGAAGCAGCCGGAGACCAGTACAAGCCTCACTAGTGTTCGACTTCCCTGCTGACCATGGGAGGGGAAGGAATATCTGCTGGATGTTCATCTTCAGCCATAGCAACGGTCTGTGCTTCAGCGTGAGGGTTGGACAGAGAAATGTGGGTTCAGTTTTAACCAGAGAAAGCTGTGTCCTTCCTCCCTGCTCCTCTGCCCCCAGATACATAGGCTGTACAACAGACATTGGGATGAGACCACTTGGAGAATACACACGCTATCAAAAGCAGAGTGTGTGCTTTGTAACTAACTTTAGTTGCATTACTGAAAGTTTTAACTAAGTCTAATTAATGTTTTTAGCCCTTGGCATTTCTATCACTTGGTTTGATCTAATAGCACTCCTTTTTCTAATCCTCTTAAAATAGGCCGTTTTAAAGGTTTACTCAAGCTGACAGAACATCATGCTGAAGTATTATTATTATTATGAGCAAAGCTATTTGGTGTCCATTAGCGGGATGACAATTAGCTGAAAAACAAGTGTAGCTTGAATCCCAGGACTCATGTCTCCTTACTAATTTTCTCTGAAGCTCCTAGGGACACGAAGCCACAGACAGTGGTAATGGAGGAGGGAGAGAGGTTCCTTGGGTCCCCGTGGCAGCTGGGTGGGGAGAATCCTGCACAGAACCCAAAGCCAGACAAGCGTCCTGCCTGCCTGGGAGTTTCACTTGAACAGCCACAGCCATTTTCATTATTAGCTTTTATGGAAATATCTCCCTATCTCCCTCCAAATACTTTCCTTACCCCTCACCCCATCCTCCCCCCCACCCCACCCCCATGTGGCTTCAAATGGATCTGAAGGACTTTTGCTGTCTGACATCAAACAAATACCATGGAACAGGACTCTCTAAAGCACTAACTTATCGCTACCAGACTTATTTTTGCCTGTTTATCTGTGCCACATGAGGCTTGAATGGGTTTCTGAAATATCCCTGTGGTAGACTCTGGGGATAACGATACTGATTTTGGTCCTCAACCAGCTGTCTTCTCAAATATAATCAAACTACTGTATTTTCTCTCCCCACAGCAAGCACAGTTAGTTTATATTTGAACTTTTCCATCTTTGAGAACATGTTTACCACTGCCTCCTTGAAGGACACTGGATCTCATTTGCTTGGACTTCTTCTGTTCTGCTCTCACTGTGAAGAAAAGCCCTTTATGTTGACGTGACACTACAAAAATCCATAATCATAAAGTTAAAAATAAAACCCCTGCTAAAATAAGATCAGCTTTCTAAAGTAGTATTTGGTTCTGCCATATATTTTCACGTTTGACTTCAATTAAGTTAGTTTTTTTCAGCAATTCAGAGGCCTTTAAGCAACTGTATATCACTGAATATAAAAACCACAGTGCATTTATTACATAAATAAGTGTGCACACCACCACAGGTTGCCTCAGTTCAAAGGCCTTATTCCAACACAAACCTGCTTTTTACCACTCAGAAATTGCTGCCCAGGCCCCATTAAACCCCAGAGCCTGCTGCTCCTGTCTGCAAGAGCTCTCTGGGCACAGGGGACAGCTCTGGGAAACCTTTAGCTTGTACGTTTTCACTGGAGATGCTGCAGCAGCAAGGGCTGTGGTTGAGCACTGGACCATCTCACCTGCAATACCAGAAACAACTTTGCTGCTGAGATTGTGCTTTGGGCCAGGCTGACTTCTGAGTCCTCTTTACGCTGCATAACTCCCAACCAACTTGCTACACTTGTAGTTGTGACAAATAGCAGCCAGTGCCACCCAGCTGTGTAAGGCCTGAGCTGTACAACCAGAACCACAGAAAGCCAAACCCTTGGACAGAAGTGAATGCCATTCGGCATGACACCTAGCCCTAACCAACAACACACACCATTACCAGATGCTGATGAAGGCAGTGGGGTTCATTGGTTCCACCGATGTCAACCAGCACCATCCTAAAGTCCTCTGCTGCAGTAGTGGCTGCAGGGGTGAGGGATCATTGCTGTCTGCACTGTTTTCTGCCTTTTTTCTACAAAAACCCACTGATCCTGAGAAAACATTCGCCAGATAAAAGGAAGGGATGAAGAACACGTAGTGGAATTCTTCATCCAGAATATTTATTGCAATCTTGAGTCATCCGCCACGGTGAAGGGTTTGATTCTCCAATAATTTCACACTACATAAAAATCAAATCTGTGATAATTTAGGCAGGCTATCAAGTACTGCTGCTCTTGACCATAAACAAAGCAAAACCAGTAATTGTTTTTACTAAAAAGTTACATGCATTTTAGAGTTTTAACACTGGACTAGCCCAGGGGAAGATGAAGATTGGAAAGTGTTGGTTTCAACAAACTTTCAATTGCACAAAAAGTAGCGAAAATTAGATGACAATGAATTTCCACATACAAAAGCACATAAAAATTCTGTAATATTGGCTTCTTCAATTTAATCCAATCAGCCCTTAGGATTTCCATCTTTTTTGATATGAAAAATATCATTTCATCACAATAAGGAATTTCCAACTACTTCATTGTGATTCTATTCATAAGAAAAAACTATTGATTTAAATATGCATATGCAACCATGACTTTTCAAACCGACATTCATATTTTTCTTAAAGGTTTTCCTTTTGGTAAGCTATTAATTATTAGAATTCAACAGCATAATAGCAAAAAAACATACCCAAAGGGCAAAATCTTGCAGCCCTTGCCTGTCCCAAGGGCTGCAGAGGGCATATGCAGCATCCATGCGTGGCAGATAAGGATCAGAACCTGCCAAGCAAAGTGAATGCTTGAAGTACAGCCCCTGACAAACACCGAATTTATGGATGAATTTTCTGTGAGAGAGGAAGAAATAATGATTCATGGCTAAGACAAAAGCTTTCCATTCCCATGGCTCACAAGCTGCACGGCAGCTCCTTGGCAATGCCAAGCTTCCAGTCAGTGGTGTTGCAAAATTTAGCATTAATTTTCATGGACCTCTGCAACTTCAGGAGTCAACATGATCCCCAGCTGAGGTTAGGAAGGCGTGCAGAGGGCTCTAACTAAAACCATTGGATTTAAAGACCTTAAATCTTTTTAAAATTTAATATATGAAACTTTTCTTCTTATACTGCCAGAGTTTTGCTCATTCCTCTTTGCGCACAGTCTTACAAGGCTAAATTGGGTGCTATTAAATCCTAAAAGAACTTCCAGGGTTATCACATAGGATTTCTACTTTTACATTTAATATATTCCTGTAAGCTGCAAAAGGCAAGTGTGGGGCTTGATGATGCAAAAAATCCTACTAAAATTACAAGAGTGACAGACATGGCAATAGACTGACAGACTGAGCATCCTCAAGGCAAGAAGTAGGAAGGCTGTAACTCGCCTGTGCCTCTCTGGGGATGCAGAGCTACCAGGAGCTCACCTTGAGTCTCACTCCAGTTTAGACTATAAAAGCACCCATTATCCTTGCTTGGTGCACATATAGCTTTTCTTAAATTAACACAGATGCCATTTCCTATTACAAATAATTTGTTCCACAAATAGACATTTTCAGAACAACATCTGTGCCTGGGCGTAATTTGCGGCACACTGGTTGTCTTACAGGAGTCAGTGGGAGAGGTCACACCAGTTAAACTAGTTGCAAGAGCTGAACTTTGCGGGATTGGGGCCTTCATTTGTATTTTGCTTTTGTTCTGTCCTTGTTAGCCCTTTTTTGGGGGGATATTTCAGTGACACCACTCCTGTGGGGTGTGAGGTGGGGTTATTTGTGGGAATATTGGAAATGGCAGCCTTTGTGTTTCAGCTATTGCTTTTAACACAAAAGGCAGTTGTGAACATTTCCTACTTCATTTCAGAAAGCCTCAGAGGCAATTTTTTAAAAGGTAATTTTTAGTAGCATTGACTTTAACTCCTCCACGCTGCTCACAGGGCCCTTGCACACAGGTCTCCAACCTGCTGTAATAAGAAGAGGAAAAACAGGGGCCAGACCATGCCCTGCCACGTCCCCTAACCCAGGCAGGCAGCAAGCTCTGCAGTCACAGGCAATGCTGCGCTTGAGGGCTTTGCAGTCCTGCTTGTGCCTGCAACACAACTTACAGCTACTGCGGAGACAACCACTAGTTAACCTGCTCTTTGGAGTGGTTATGTATGCATGGCCTGGCTTTGCACATCAAACCTGAGCAGCACAGGGAAAATCTTTCAGTGGCAAGCACAAAAGATAAGAGGTCCCCAGTGGCTCAAAGGGTATATCGCTGCTTTCATACAGCAAATAATAGATACCAAACTGCCTCCAAGAAAATTTGTTATACATGTAAGATCATAAGATTTTAGAAATCATTCCTTCCTCCTTTTCCAGTTTTCTCCAGACCCATAATCTATAATTTCATGTCTGGTATAGACCTGATGGATCACAGCACTGTTGATATACTGCAATAACAAATAAACCGTTATTATTAATGGGACTATAAATCACATGATCAACCCCTATGCCAGCTAATTGTAGTCATTTACATTCTACCCGCAACACTGCCACTGCCATTGCAGCTGCACACGGCATTCCCTGTTGCACCCAGCCATAAAACCATGGGCATGTGGAGTCCCATGGCTGCTCTGTCCACCCCAACGGTGGCTGCCCCTTCAGGCACAAACAATGGGAAACTTTCTGCAGCACGATGGCTGTGTGAGAGAGGATCCTGACACAAAAACGAATGCATTCAGGTTTTTAATCTTTGGTTGATTTACTACTATGAATATATGGAAAACTGCATACTAATTGAGCGGGTATATCTGGGCATTCATTTTTCTTATTGCTGTGAAGGAAGGGGCAGCAGGTTTTCACGCCACACCAAGGGATGACATTGCAGCAGAGCTCCATCATTCAGCCAACACACAATTTGCAGCTCCTCAGATATAAAACTCAGCAGCTTAGCATGTCGCCGCAGGCTGCCGGATTCCAGTGACTATCAGCCACAGTGATTAATCATTTCGTCTTCGTGTTGTGAAACCCTTTCATACATTCCTTCAGCGTTATCTACTGTTGTGTTGGGCTTTAGCTCAGGCAGCTCCCTTGGGATCTCAAAAACCAGCAGGGTTGTTATTTTTATGTGTTTGCCAAATGGGTGAGACAGACTCTAAAGGCCTATGAACTACCCTTTTTTTTTTTTTAATTAAAAAAAGCAGAATCTCCTGCTGCCAACTCTGGTGATGAGGTTAAATAAAGTCCTTGTGCCACTCTGCTTGCAAACTGAATGGCTGGTACGAGCAGAGGCATCAGGTCAGGACAGTGCTCGGTTACACTGTTCAGTGATGTGAGGACAGAAGTGCTGCCCGGAACAAATGCTCTGTTTCAGGTTTGTCCTGTTCCTGCTAAGAGGAAAGTGGACCACTGGTGAAAGCAGCAGATGAAGGAGGCTAGGTAATCCCTGCTGATGCAATCCCTGGCAGGAAAGCTTTATTTCCTTGAAACACACTGCTTGTCATGGTTCTACGGCAGGAGGCTGCATGTCAGGCCATAGCCCTTGTTAAAACAGCACGGCTCAAAGGTTGGTTGTCCTTTGCAACACTGCAGGATGCCAGAATTACCTTTTTCTTTGTAAACTGGTGCAAAAAGTCAGTGTGCTGGTGCCTGACCTTTTGCAAGGCCACGGCTGTGTGTGACACATACGCTGGCCCGTCACCACCTTACAGCAGCATTTGCATGGGATGAAAATACCAAGTGGATTAATTGGTAGGAGGGTGCTGGATGGTATGCAGTTGGGAAAAGACCTGCACTGATAATGAGGAACAAAAATGCCCACCTCCAAACTTTCTCTTACCAAAAATCAGGCCATAATAAGCACTTGTCAGCAGAAGAGGAAAAAGTGTTTCAACACCAGCTTTCAGAAGAGTGAGAAGGGAGCAGAGCAGCAGCAGGAGATGTGTCATCTCATTGTTTCTCCCAGACTCTCTGCCCTAAAGTTAGAAATTCTTCCAAGTCCCCCTTCCAGGATAAAATTTTCCTCCCAGAGGCTGCTCCTCCTGATATTTAATGTGTTTTCATTTCTGAAAGAAAAGAATGTATCTACTAACAAATTTGCTGTTGACTTTTGGTGGGGCAGCTAGCCTCTCTTGGCTTGAGAACACACTGAATTAATTTGGGCTAAGCAAACAGACAATAAAACAGACTTATAACATGAGAGCTTATTAGGTATTATGTTATATAAAACAAAATTCTCTGCCACTGGAAGACACCTCCCTTCCCCAGGGGAGGTTTTTCAAACAGTCCAAAGCATGGGAAGCATCCAGGTCAAACACCACCTCTTTAATCCCATCACAAATACATACACACAGACTTGCCCATCACATAATCCAGCCTCCTCCACCCAGAGACATAAGGTGAACAGCTTTTATCACTGCTAGATTAATTATCTTTTCTCCAGTGAATACGGGAGAGGCATCAGTCCACCCAGTGCCTCCTGCCATGCTGGAGGACGCCCTGCAGAGTTGAGTCAAGAGGGCTGCTGAAACCCCAGCTGATTCCTGCAGCACCCCTCGCCTTGTACAGTCCCGCTCCCCAGGGCTGTGGTGATCCCACCCACACCGACCCGCACAGCTCCTCTTCCTCCTTCCACCTGCTCCAGCACAGACACAAACTGGCTTGTCCCTCTTGGGCAGGAGAAAATGGGGCAGTGGATATAGATTTTTCTCAGAAGTGGAAAAAGTAGGAGCAGGAGGTTGGCAGGAGATGGGACAGGCAGAAAGGAGAATGAGGGGAAGCACTGAAGGCAGAGACAGCATGGAGTGATAAGACTATGAAAAAGCAGGATGTACCCACTGGGGCTGGGAGCAGCAGTAAGAGCAGAAATATACGAGACAGAAAAATGTAAACGAAAGGAAGATGTTGCAGAAATCACTTTGGGTCTTTTCTACTGAGTGTACATGCACCAGGCAGCTCCTGTGTGTTCACCTATCTGGAACAGCCACACTGAGCACACGGTTATATTACCATAGAAGGAAACAAAAAATTGCAATGTAAAATATTTAAAGAAAGAGTTAACCAGCATCACTCCGCCTGAGTGGCACATTCCTCTGGCAATAATCTCTTCTATTTTTAAGGGATTAAAAACTAAGAAAGTACAGTGGCGCCTGGCCCCCAATTTGCAGAAATAACAAATCAAATGCTTTAAAATTGGTAATTTGGTAGATTAAATTATCAAAGCCTAGTCTGTTCGTGTCCACATCTGATAGTGGTTTGATCTTGTTTATATCTTAGAAATTGTTTCATGGACTAACTTTGTTGATTATCTTCAAACTGTGACAGGTTTTATTCCATCAGCAACTCAGTCGCCTCCCCAGCAACAGCCTGCTCTTTAAAGTGCAAATTAAGAACCAGGGAAGAGAAGAAAGGATGGAGTTGTTTGAAGGAGCTGCTGGATGTCAACAGAGGTCAGCGCTTTGGTTTTTATTTCTTAACTACATATGTACAAATGACCTAATGCGATCCAAAATTAAAAGCTATGACCAAGAGAGAAGGAACAGCCAACTACAGTGTTTCAGCATCCTGAGCAGCGGCTGATGGATCTGGTCACACCAGCCCCAGCCACTGGGACAGTTTTGTGAAGGAGATGATAGAGGCCACAACAGGTTCCCTCCTGGAAAGCCTTCACCAGCGGGATCTTGGAGTGAGCAAGAGATGTCAGCCTATTCTTTTGCTAAAATACAAAATAGCAACTGGGGAAACACCAAGAAGACTAGAGCTTTTAAAAGTGGCAGTGCATTGCCCATTCAGATATCAAATGAGCTGGCCATAGCCCAGGAAACGCAGGGAAATGCAGCTTATTCCACTGTCAGTTCTTCTGGGAGCAGAAGAGGTTCGGAGAGGCGGCTATCAGCTGGCGACTGCTATTTCCTTGGGAGGTGCCCCAGCACAAACTTCTCTGCTAGTCCTGCAAGAGAGATGCTAACCCAGGGCTCTCTTCAGGGCTCTCCTGCTCGTGGCACTGCTGGCAAGGCTTGCACACTGGCCACAGCTGGCTGGTGCATCTGGCCCGCGCTGGTACCCAGCCTCTGCTGTACCTGAGCAAGCGTTGGGGCTGCCTTGGGCAGCTGCCTCAGACAGGCTCTGCACGGCAGGGCCGCGGGGTGCTGCGCTTGCCCGCTCCCCGGAAAGCGAGCCTGTCTAAATTAATGTGCTCTAATCGTGATGAGCAGCCAGTATTAGCCTGGCTTTTTGAACTAGCCCCAACACCACAGAAAGATTAAATCTTTATTTTAACAAGATTATTATGGTTTCCTAGGCAATCCAATGCATACAAACAATGGAACTAACCAAACATTGGATAAAGACATATCACTTCGATTCCCACATACTGCAAAGTATTACTTGCCCTCGGGGAACTCTGCGGGGAAGATGAGAACACTTCAAGAAACTTAACCCTGAAGAAATGAGCCAGAAACTTCAAGTCTGAGCAGTGCGAACATGTCAGACACCATGCAGCTGACGTACAATCTCCAGCCTTACTGAGATACTTCACCTCTGAGCCAAGATTTTGCCCAAACCACATGAAAACTTGCTTACAGACACAAAGAGAGACAATTTACATACGTACACCTCTACTTTAAGAAATGTGATTCTGCACCTGAGGGTCTGCTATAGGATTTTTGAAGAGGCTTGGCAAGAACTTTATTGTTGTTATTCTTTGTGTTATTATGCTTCAACTCAGCAATAGCTAAAGTCAACTTCAAATTATTACTCAAATAAACAGACACAGAGTTCCCAAGGGCACGATGCCAAAAGCCAGCAGGCAGTTCAGTAAAGGAGTATGAATTTATCTAGAGCTGAAATTCAAATAAGGTTTACTCTTTCACAAAATCCAAACAGTTCCTCTGTCCCAGACTTTGCATGATGATTGAGTTAAAAATATCTGACTTTTACACCAAAACTGACAAGTCTCCTCTATGCTTGACACTCCTTGTCCTCTACTTAATCCGCAGCCTGTGTTCCTGAGGAGGACCCACAAACCAGTGTCACAGCCTGTAAAGCCGCCATTTTGCTGCTCAGAGGTGTTTCTTCCCTTTCCTCCCCTGCAACAGAACCAGCAAAGCACACTTAGCCGCATTCAACAAACTGCTTCTGTGCAAATACTCAAGACAATTTCAGCACAGTCCACTAAGACAGAAAACTCTCAGGTTTATTATTAACCACCCATCACCTACTGGGAACTTTCGTCTGACCTAACATTCAAGAAGCACAAAGAAATTCAGTTGACTCACACCTTAAGAGTCTCTCTCTTACCTGATAAAAACGGCAAAGAAACACACTTACAAACAACACCAGGGAGCTCCTCTTCCATGGAACTGAAGTCTGTCAGCCCCATAGAGAAAATGGTCTGACTCAGTCTAACTTGTGGGATTCAGCTCTGCTTTACCAGCTCCATCCCATGCAGCTTCTCACTCCTGCTAAAAAAACCAGTGTCATCCTGAGAGGAGCATCTGCTAAAGTATGCTGCACACCAGTGCTTCACGTTGCAGTACACCATAACTGGTCATTAAGCCAGGAAAATGAGAATTGCCTTCTTGGGGTTTTGATGGGGTCCACTCAATGCACTCATTCTACTTAGTGCTGTTGTCTTGTACCACAGCTAACCACAAGCTGCTGATAAAAGAATTTACACAGCTTTGCTAGAGTAGATTGCTCATCAATTTAATAGCTCTACTCAATTTTCTTAATAAACCTCAGGAGGCATCTTCTGTATTCCTTAACTGACCTAATCTATGGGGCCCCAGACAGAACAATCCTTTTTCTCCCTCAAAAAAGGATGGCAGTAATAAATTGCATTTCCACAGATGAAATCAGTGCACCACAGAAACATTGCAACGCTGCTCAGAGAAGAAAAGCTTCAAAGAACACCTGCTCATATAAACCAGACTCCACAGGGCTCAGCAACTGTTGGAAAGGAGAAGCACCATTTCCCTGCTAAACAGGTTTGCCTTCAGTAGAAGTTGACAAGGTAGAAGCTGGAGATCCTGTGGCATATTTCATAAAGAGCAAGACTCTCTTGGATCATGCTTGCAACCAGTCCTCCCCGCTGTATTGATAACGTGGGTTTTTGAATGCTCAAGGCTGTGCAGGAACCAAAACCATGAGCTGCTACACTTGTCTCCAAAGCCATAACAGCAAGATCTTTGAGAGCATTATGTTACTCTCATTCTGCAGCTCAAGTCCCTTAGATGCAGCCTCTTTCATGGACGAGTTGGGATTCTAGAAAGTAAGGTATCTCTCAGAAGAAGCTGTTGACAACAAAGTACAAGTCCTCACTTGCATGATGTTTCTACAGCAGGAGAGACCCTGAGTCCATCTAGGCTGACCAAGACTTTTTTCAAGTCAGAGACAGCTAAATTTCATCAGCTGCATCTCAAGAAGTGCCATAACTTGCATTTTGGTAATGCATATCTTCCAGAAGGGTATCTAAAAAATAGACTCCATTGCTCCTCTCAGAAGTACGTTCCAACAGTTAATCTTCCTGGCTGCTAGAATATGTGCCTTAATTTACATCAAACTGATTTTAGCATTCAGCTTGCCTGCTGGCAAACCACAGGTGTAATGCAAGTAGGAGCCTTAGAGAGCTGAACCTCTCAACCAAGCTCATTGAAACACATTGGGTAGGAGAAGCTCTGGTGGGGAAATGTCTGTCCAGGAGTTCAGCAGAAAGTGCAGTTCCTCTGTCTTTCGGGTAGAGTAGAATATTTCAGACAACAGAAGCAGAGGTGAGGGTCATCATCATACTCCGAAGCAATCCTGTCTGAAGCATTTGGGTATCCAGGATGAACTGATGGAAGGCATGCTTTGCACAGGCACCCAGGTAATTCCTCTTACGCATGGAATGAGCTCGGTTTAAATCATACAAATCCTACAAAAATATCAGTGATGCTGTGACTGCTCCTTGTCTTTCATATGAGCATTTGCCACTAGGGCCTTTAGGGCCGAGGACTGTCTCTTTGTCCCATATTTATACAGCACCTACTATCTTGGAATTGAAGCTTCGATGGGTGCTGTATCTGTATCTCTCTGTATAGGCACTTCTTCAGTCCGGTTGTTAGAGTCTCTCAGCAACATAATGAACGTTTACTCAACTATACTTATTTTTTCTGGAAGGATTTTTTTTTTTTTTTTAAACCATGTGCTTGTAGTTTCTTGGCAAATGGTGCCAAGGAATGGCAGAAATATGTTTCTTCATCCTACACCTCTTCAACAGTCCTTTGCTCTCCCAAACAAATCCCCTTTCTCTCTAAGGCCCAAGAGCACTGGTGCCCGTGGTCAGTACAGAAATACTCGCGGTGCCGCAGCCTGCCACAGCCGATGACAGCTCTGTAATCTAGGTGCAATCAGATATGTTGCCGTGCTTAAGGCAGCTGGTTTGTGTTGGAGGGTACAGCGTGGCATGCCTTCGAACTGATGTAATCCTCCATGTTTTGTCTGAAAAGCGTGGCTTTTTGTCAAGTTCCTCTGGAATTAAAGAAACCTATGTTTTTCAGACCCTCCTTGGCCACAGTGATAGTCAGTGGGAGGCTGCCACATGTTATTCAGAAACTCCCTGGGCAGCAGGCAGAACGCTTGCACAAAGAAAGCTGACTTTCAGCTCAAACCAGCCCAAATTGCTGCTTGACATTTTTTTTTTTTTAAAAGAGATTCAGCCATTCAGAAGCAATAGAGATTTGCCAACCCAGACTAAGTCCATCCAACAAATTAACTCCCATTTGTTTATTACCGAGTATTTACCACCCTGCAGTACCATGAAAAGCTGAAACATATTCCACTTGGGGAAACTGCCAGGGGCTGTTTTGCCGAGAAAGGCCAACACACATCTTCCAGTCTCTCTGATGCCATGGGGGCCACCCCTTCCAACCTGTACCCTTCTCTATAAAACCCTCAAACACCACCAGTCTCCTCTATTTGCAGCCGCTGCCTGCACGCCCTGCCAGGCTCTGCGGTTGCCTGTGACATTACTGGATTTTCAATGCCATTTTGTCAGCAGGCATACTGAGAAGCTAACACTCTTTGTCTTCTCCCCAGATAACAGGTACAAGACCCACTACATTAAGGCAGATTTTAACTGGCTGCGCCCAACACTGCTGCTGCCTCTGAGCTGCAGAGAGGCAAGTTTGTAAGCTCTGCTTGCCTACTCCAAAAGAGAAGGGCTTTACAAAGGGGTGGTGCTGGGCTAGTTTCAGAAGGCACCAGAGCACCAGGAGCCTGTGAGATGGAGGGTGTCAGAGCAGTACATGATTATCAGGGTAGTGCCAACCAGTGATTTTTCAGTTTCTGTGTAGGGGGAAAATGGGCTTCTATATAACATTTGTACACTCCAGTATCGGTGGCTTGGGCACCAGCTCATGACTACCCTGGATAGAACATGGAAAATGAAGGGCCATTCCCTTTTGAAACCTCATAAATGACAGCAAATCAAAATAAGAACATCCTTGTCTCCTCTCATTACAGGCAAATCTGAACAAAATAGTAGGATTCTCTGTAACTATCTGCTACTGCATCCAAAACAGCAAATCAACCATTTTCATCTGTTATCTATGCACGTTTCTGTCAAGGGAAATGTGAATTTAGAGTTGGATGAGAATCACTTCTGAGGACTGGGCAATCACGCTGGAAATTATTTATTCCTTTACTTTTTAAAGGTACCTTTAGTCAATTTTAATACTCAGCTACAATTTTTCCACGTAACATTGGATAACATGCAAATTACCACCTTATTGATATGGCATTACTAGCAATCAGCTCACAAATCACAAAGGCTTGGCTTTTTCTCACTAGGTCACTACTACAGAAAGACTGTTTCAGAAATAAAGCAGTGGACTAAGCTGTACAAAAAGCTTTTCTAGGGCTGACTTTAAGACCCAGCAAACAAAAGCAGAGATGACAGCAGCTAAAGGCAGACAGCAAACTTCCTGTATATCTTTTTTGCTTCAGGCAGATTATTGAATATACAATACATAATACAACCCTATAATAGAGCCACTCCAAAATCTTGTGTACTAATACTAAAGATGCTTCCCAAGAACTGCCCTTTCATACCTCGTCACACTGCTTTTCACAATCTAGTAAGGCACGCAAAGTTAAAGAAAGAGAGCAACTGAAAGTGACCTTTGAAAACAGCAAAATGTTAATTTCAGCTATTGTTTTATGCATCTGCAATAATTTATCCATGACCTGACACAGCTTCCTTGAGATCTTCAGCCTACCTGTGACTGTGCATGTCTAATGTGTGCTCAGCTACAGCGGCGCCTGCAGCACGTACCACTGTCGCCAGCATTCTCCCTTGGCTTCTTTCTGTATAATAGAGCTTGATGCTTTTGACAGGTCTACCTTAACTATCTATGCAAAGGAAGAACTGGTGAGCCACGAATAAAAGTGCCAGGAATAAAAGCTGCTTGGTAAAGGGGAAGAAAAGAATGACTGAGAACCTGCCAGACATAGCTCACATAGAAGCTGCAAGTGTAGGTTGCACAAGGTGAGTCTTAGGGCAGGTGGGCAGCGGTAAAATTACAGTCCTGGTGCTGGTCTTGCTGGTGATGCTCCATGACTTTTGTGCAAATACAGAAAGATTTGGCCACATCAATATTTAATTTTTAGTCATATTTCCCACTATGGCATATGCATTTGGTGTTGTTTCTTCTTTTTAAACTTTATATACATCATGCTGTTTCATTTACTTCCCTATATATGAGAACATAGATACAAAGAGGTAAGTAAACAAAGTATTTGGGCTTTAAGAGCCAGGATTTGGGGCTGCTTACATACATAATGTATATGTTACAAAGCCATGACTAAAGCACTATGGTAACCTTCAGAAGAGCCTCCAGGTGATGATGCATAATTAAGGGGCTTGCTAAGCCTAAAACTACCAAGAAAAACAAGTTAGGGTAAAAAAAAAACCAAAAGCAGACCCTTGTTTTACTTAAATCTAGTATTCGACACCTGTTGTGGAGGATTTATAGAATGCCCTGAAAGCAAATGATTCATAAGCCATCGGCAAGTGACAGACAGATAAGAAATAGAACAAAATAAGCTGGTGTGAAGCCTGGCGGTGTTGCTGGTGAGCCTCACACAAAGTACCAATCCTGCTTCCCTGACACACCTTCCATGTTCCTTAAAAATGGCATGACTCAAAAATCAAACCACCAAAACATGTTTCATGAGAAATAATGTGTGATGACAAGTTGCCTACAGCAACATTTAGTATTTTTTTTCTTCTGTCAG
>NW_010335095.1:66454-71164 GCF_000700745.2 Antrostomus carolinensis
GAACACTGTCCACACTGAAAGCCAAGGGCACGCAGGGCTGCATAGCAGAGAATAACACTTCTTGGTCGCTTTCATGAAAATTACTTACTTTTCACAGTATTTAATATAATTCAGCTTGTGCATCAAACTTCTCTTTAGAACTCATCCCCGTACCCATCTGAGAAAACTAATTATATCTAAACATTTTAAAAAGCTTCCTGGGAGTGTAACAGATGATCCGTGAGGTTTAAACCTCAGGAACACTTCTGTGCATGCGAGCCTTCCCATGACAACTCAGATCATTTAATTTTTCAGAGATGTTCTGAGATTTGAGCCTTTACTTAAGCCAACATTTTCCATTCTCAACCATTCAAAACAGTTTTTTATAATTAAACCCAAGTGATGCCACAGTAGGAACCACTTGGATGATGAGCTGCTCTACAAGTCAGTCTGTCAAGATGAATCAGTTTGTTATAAATCAACTTAGAAAAATAAACTCTGTATTCATGGCAGAACCCATTTAAGTTAACTAGATACTAGACACTTCCCTCAGCATGACGTGTACCCTAAAGATAAGATGTTTTCAGCAAAATCTGATTTTTAATTGTTGCACAGAAAAAAAAAAGCCGAAGAAAAATGTTTGACCTGCCCTTATAGATGAATAAAACCTGTATCTAAAGCCAAACACTGCTGTGCATGTGCACTCTGCTGAATATACTCTAATTCAATTGCACTGCACACACTCTTACATAAGGCAGTAGAAGGAAATACTAACTAAATCACAATGAAGGTCCTTCATGCATGTCAAGAAAGGAAAGAAATTCAACAGATATAGAAGAAAGTATAATATGTTGAATGAAACAAGCCACAGTTAGCTACTCAGCATTTTTTTGCAAAAATGCAGACCGTATTCGCAGCTAGAGGTCTAATTGCAAGCCCTCTAAAAGAAATGTTCCTACTGACTTCAGCAGGCTTTTGGATCACATCCAGCAGATTCTGAATGCTGTCCCTTATCTTATGATGGATGTGAATATATACCATCGTTAATACTCAAAATGTCACCTTTTAAAAATTTTATAAACAGGCAAATATAGGAGAGAGAGTAAAAAAGGAGGAGATATGCAAGAGGAACCGATGAAGGAAAAGTCAAGGTTAAAAAAAGGTAAACAAAGAAATCATTAATGCTCTTAAGACTGATTATGTAGCTTGGTGATGGGGAACACCTCTAAGGTAGACAGAAGCCTGAGCTGAGGCTTCAGGTTCCCACACTCTCAGACACTAAAATGCAACCACCAGCTTTCTGGTTTGCACAGAAACCCATTAAAAAGTTTGGGTTCAGAGAAACAGGCAGAAAAATCACTGTTTGCTGCCTATTTATCAAAACACATCCTGTCCTGGTTTTGCTAGGATAGAGTTAATTTTCTTTTTAGTAATTAGAATAGCAGAAACCACCACACATCCACATCGCTTTTCTTATGTTGTTTATATTTGTTCTTCCTGCTTGCTCTTTGAGATCGCTGTGTTTCTGCATCCAAATGGAAGTGTGGTAAGACAAGGTAATACAACAGCCACATCAGCGTTATCCCATTCCTAACTCTCAAAACTTGCTTGTGTTTAGTTTGATTACGAACTGGGGATGGATTGTTATTTTGTTTAAATTGTTTTTCCTACTTCTTATGAGTTTTCTCTTGACAATGTAAATAGTGTTTTAGGCAGACAGGTAGTTAAACACTCATTAAAATAACTAATTAGTGTAGCACCAAAAATATGAGATTTTTATCCAGTGCCTTAAGGGTTAGGGTCTTCAGAGGGAAAAAAAACAAACTTGATTTGAACCAGAGAAATGACAGAAAATCAGGGCCTCTAATAGAGTCTCAAATGAAGTCTAAGCTGCAATTGATGTACCAGAATTATAACATCTTCTGTGGTCACCAGCAGATGTTATTGCACAACTTCAAAGCTAAACACTAAGTACAGAAGAAAATAAATATTCTTCTGTACTAAGAAAAGGATTAGCACATCACAGCAAAGTCTGCAAAATAAATATCTAACTTCTAATCATAGCTTTCAGCATTCTAATTACTCATTTGCCCAGCGCACACACACACACACACACACACACACGTACACACTCCGTCTTTGCTGAAGACTGCAGGATGGGTCTGTGCTCACTGACTTGTTGCACATTAAGTCATACAATCTTAGTACATGTGCACCGATTACAGCTCACAGCAAGAGAACCGTGCTGCGGAGATGGTGTTTACAGAGCCAGGCCAGTTCTCATCACAGGCAGGCACAAAGGGCAGACTCACAAGCTCTTCTTACTTAAAAATTTAAACAGGATGCGGAGCTTCGCCCTTCATGTATAAGATGAGCCTTATTCTGTCAGACAACTTTTAACGTCATTTGCGAACAAATGCTTCTATAAAACTGCAGAGACTGCATTTATGATCCGATATAAAAATCAACAGATGACTTAAGTTATTATAATGAAGAACTTGTTCAATGGGATTACATTTGTTACTGTAAGTGATTTACATCCTATAAATCACTTATTTGGAGATTTACTTTATTTTTCCTCTTTGGGGATTTACTTTATTTTTCCTTTGGCTGGCAGTGCTTCTCATTCTCTTCCTGCTATTTTGGAGATGAAAGTTTGGAACATCTCACATATGTAGAATGCATAAATATAACAAGACAGGCTGAGATAAACTGTCCTGTTGTCAAGCACCTTTGGCTAAAGGAAATTTTGAGCTTCTCGTACCATCTGTGTCTGTATCCACATACACTCACTACATTCAGCCCTGTTCATGCAGTTCCAGCCTCAGCAGCTCGGCGGATATCACTAGAGCATGGTTGATTCCTATCAGGTGAGAATCTTGTGTCTTACACCAGGAACTATTTCTGTAACTTCATTCATATGGTGCAACACTGGAAGAAGGATCACAATGACCTGAAAACAATCTGCTGCTGTGTAAAGGGAGGAGAGGAAATGCAATAGACATGTAGCAGCCTGGAACAGAGCAAGTATGGGTTTAATGTGTCCTGAACCTTCTACCTGCAGTGGCAGAGAGGGGAAATACAGGCTAGGCTGGGCCTGAAGTCACGCAAAAGCATTACAAGCAGAAACCATGGTCATGTTTGATTTACAGTCAAGTGAAATCAAAGGCAAAAGTACCTGTAAAGTCTGGATAAGCAGAACCTGATGTGGTGTGGAATATTGCAAAATCAAGCAGAAAATAATGCCAGGGAAAAAAAAAAAAACAGAGAGTAAGTCCATCACAGTCCTAAAGGCTTCAGGTCCCTCCCTTACTAAGGCTTGTCTCCAGCTGAAGTAATCTTCAGTCTACAGAATGTAATGGGGAGATACAAACAGGTAAAAACTATTTAATGTGTGAAAGGTTATGAGACTGAGTCCTAACATCTGAGCTCTTCCCCCATTAACTCCCAGATAACCCTGCTCCTCAGCAGCTCCATGTGTTCCAGCCTTCCTATTGGGAATGCAAAAGGAAAGTGAGTTGACTTTGAAGTTTGGATGCTCACCGCAAGGTTTGTCTTGTCCTCATCCCTTTCATTGTGTCTTGGATTTTGGTATAAACCTCACATACTCAGATGCAAAGGCAGAATTTTGAGTGGTATCTTTTCTGCGTCTGAAAGCCTCTAAGGGATGGAGGTACAGTTCCCAGAAAGTGTAGAGAATGATATGAAACATGAAGTGTTAGCCAGCTTGGATACATGAAGTGTGATATAACTGCGTATCAATATTATATGGTAGAAAGGGTATTATCATACTTCGAATGAAAGCCTTTAAATGTAAAGACTGGAGGGATAAAAACTGACATCAAACTCTTGAGGAAGTTTTACCTTGAAACTATCCCTTTGGGAACCATAAGGATGAAACAGGATCAAGTTGAAGGAGAATTGCTCTATCTTGGCAAACCAACCATGACCAAATCACTTTGGACAAGTGAGGGAGGTTTGCAAATGCCTGCTGGGCCCTACGTGCCATGCTGGGTCTTTGATGGGAAGTTAAAACACAGAAAATGCTCTAGATGAAATCCCTCCCTACTCCCCAGAAAGACTGAATCCTACTGACTTCTCCACATTGGAAATTGTACTATGGAAAAGATGACCAGCATCTAGGAAAGACCTCTAGAATGTCATAGATTCTTTTTTTTTTTCTTTTTTTTCCCCTAAGAGCAGCTGGAATACAGCGTAACCCAGGAGAGCCAGCAAAAATACTATGCCTCCAAAAACACCCTCCCAGCTGGGGTTCGGCAGACAGGCACACTTTCTGAGGGGCCACAAGCCATGCGTCCAGCTGTTGAGCAACCAGCCTTGCCACTAAGCTTTCGGTAACAACAGTGGGAGCCACGGCTGCAGGCAGCTGAGCAGCTCCGGGAAGCTGAAGTATCTCACATGTCTGCAGCTGAACAGCTGCATTATGGCAGCTCCTGAATAACCATTCCCACCCCTCTCCTGGTCCCAGAGTGGGCTGGAGACTGCTCCCTCACCTCCATCTGGAGGAGCAGCTGGACGTGACATGCCAAAGGAAAAAAGTCCAGCAGGGCAAAAATAAAAATCTCTCAACAAGACAATTTTTATGCGAGGAACTGTTATCAACCTAAATCCCATAGGGTCTCACTAACTAGTAATTTAATTATTCAAATCCCTTTCCAAAGGCACAGTTTTTCTCCCTGAAGAACAAGCTGGTGACCGGCAGCCCTGTAG
>NW_010335095.1:71201-100820 GCF_000700745.2 Antrostomus carolinensis
CTTCCCTTCCCAATTAAAACAACTTTCCTTTGCTCCATGAGCACTTATTTTGCCCCTCAGAGCACCTTTCGTACAAGCCATTCTCACTGTTTTAACCATACGCATCCCGTGTGTGGTGGGAGCGGTTGGGACCCCCATGGCTTTGCCTGGCCCCCGGACCCATTTGCTCCCTGCAGATTGTGGTGCGGTGGGCAGCAGCTCTCCCAGCTGCTGGTGTGGCTCTGGGAAGTGGTGCAGGGGACCCCAGATCTGCCTGGCTGCAAGCCCTGGCAATGCACCCCAACCTGCTTTTCCTGAGCTAGAGGGAAGGCCTGACCCATCCACGCTGTGCCACCTACAGCAAACTGCAGCAGTGTGTCCTGTGCAGCAGTATCCCTCCAAAAACACCCTCCATGATGGAACGGAACAGTCCGTCATCAAAAATAACCAGGTCTTTAGCCACAAGTTCCATTCTTGTTTCAGGAGGCTGCACTGCCCTCTTCTTTAAAACCTGGAGTCAACAAGTCGAGGCTCCTCTGGGGAGGTTATCTGCCTTTATAAGTAACACAGCTTACTCTAAGAAAATGAACAAACACATCAGCCCTATACTTCTGGAAACGCGCATTGTTATCTTTAGCAAAAGATATTATTTTTATTTTCAGGAAAAAGCTCCAGGGAACAGTACTTATAACCAAAAACTATGTTATTTCTCGAACAGCCAAGAATAGTTGCATTCATCAGGACTGGTCTTGAAACTTGTATTTTTCCCAAAATGACCCAGTATCTTTAGAGAGGAATTAACATGAGTGCCAAGAAAAGCCCCCTAAGGAATGGAAGTGGAAAAGGAACACTTGGCTAAATTACATAGACCCCAGCAAGTGTGCAGCCTCTCCACACAGCCCCCGTGGGATCTGCCCAGAGCCTGTGCCCTGCCGCGGGGTACTGTGTGGTGAGCCAGCTCCCTCTGCCAACAGCCCTGCCCTGGGGAGCCGTACAAGACCCTGTGAAGACCCCTGTGAAGACCCCTGCGTTACTGAGACAGCTCAGTGGAACACCTGGTTCCAGTGCAGCAGAGGCTCTAATCACTGCAGAGACTGAGAAGTGTGTTGCCAGGTCAAACTAACAAGAGGCACTGTGCGAGCCACAGCTTTCTTCTCCTCTCTTTGATTTCACAGGATATTCGAGCAAGAAAACTGGTTTTAAGTCAGAAGTTAATGTAGAAATGTGATGTTTACAAACTTCAACAGTTTAAAAATACAACTTCAAGCAGAGGCTTAATGTGTTGAACCATTCTTCCCCTCTGCACAGGGAGAACAGCAAAGAAAAAGCTCTTGGCAGCTCTTTCCATTATGGACTGGTCCTTCCAGATGCAGGCTGCACGGCAGGCAAGCATTTCCCTGGTCCTTCTAACCCATCTATGTTCTTATCCCCACAGAACCAGTTTTCAATGAGAACAAGGTTAGCAAAGTACTCTGACTTATGTCAAAACTCTCTCAATATGTAGATGCCACCCAATGAGCAGATTCAATGATATCTGTACACAGCATTTGGGACTACACTTCTCATTTCTGATGGTCAATCTTCTGTCTTCATATACTGTACCTGTTTTTAGACAGAACTTTCTGTTCTCCAAGCCTAGCAATTCCTGCCTCAACAATCAAGTGCAGAGGAATCACATACAGTCATCTGGTGATGCCACCTCAACCATGCAAGCTCCAACAGGAAGAAGTGTGAATGGGGAACCCACTGGTGACCATGCTTAGGCTACTGTAGGAATCCTCTTCTCCTGTCCAATGGGAAAGTTGCCTCTGCAGTGTAACTCTCCTTCCATCAAAGTGAGACTCATCAGAACACAGTGCAAGCTCTTGCAAATTGTTGTTTTCTGGACATGTTGCTTTTATTTGTACAAATATCCCTGCCCCATCTGCTCAGCTTCAGGCACATTATTAATGCAGTGGCAAGCTGAAAAGACTCCACTCCCCGCACAAAGAGCAATGTGACTTCAATCATGAGGTTTCTGAAAGGAGCTGGCACCAGCAAGAGAAACGAGAAGCTCACCATCAGCTATGGTGTGAGCCGAAGAATAGCCTTGGGAGTGAGAAGATGCCAAGGACCCAACAAAGAGTGAGTGGACATGGAGGCTTCCCAGAGCATATGAGGCTTGGCAGAAGCAGTTGTTAATACTGGTTGCGGTTTGCGAGATTAAGTCCTGAAAGTGTAAATGGAAGTAGGGCTACAAACAGAAAAGGTTACAGGGATAAATGCCTTGATAAACGTGGGATCCTGGAGCTATAGTTAAGGGTGAAGTATGTTTCCCAACCCAAATGCTTATATTTCAATTGTTCATAACACGTCCATAAAAATTTAGGAGCAGAGATAGAGCTTGGACCTCAGCTACTATACATATGTATGCACAAGCCCATTCTGGGCTCATCAAACTGCCTGGCTGCTGCCACAGTTGGCAAACCCTAGCTTGCTAAGACCATGCCAATGTCAATGGCCACGATGGGAATGATCCCAATTTCCTGCTGGTCCTCCGAGAGGCCAGTCACTGTGTATGGGTCCATGGGAGTGCACACAGAGAGATGCTGATCCTCTCTCTCTCCTGAAAAAATGGTATCTCTGTGAAAGGAGACCTCAGAGGACTTCTTCCATGTTGGCTTCCCACTTCTCCGTGCTTTCCCCGCATCACAAGTAACGTGACTGCCTGCTTCGAGCAGCGTGACAAAGGCAGAAGGCACATGCACAGCTGTTTTGCCAAGGGTAGCACAGGTTAATTCCCCTCTCTTAATCCATGCAACAGCAAGGGCTCTTCAGAGACTTGGGCAGAGACAAAACAGAGTATGCCTGAGGTTGACCAAGCCTTCCTGCCTTGCTTTCTTTTTGCTTCATCATTCAACCTTCTCTGCTTTTGGAAAGTTGGAGCAAAATCAAGGCAGCTGCTATACAGCTGGACAAACCTAAAAATATGCCTTCTCCCCATATTTGCAGAGCAGAAATTTTTGCAGCTGTATGGAACTGCTAAGATCAGAGGGCCAACCTTCAGCTTAGCTGTGCTGATGCCCAGTACCTTTGCCAACCTGCGCCAGTTAAAGAGTTGGTAGAAAACATGTCAGACTTGAAACACATGGTGCAAATGCTCAGTAACATCCTAGGAAATCAAAACCAAATGCACCAAAACAAATAAAAAAAATCTAAAAATAAATTATATACTGGTTGTTTTTTCCTTCCATGTGCATTAAAAGTAAACCAATAATTCCTCTAGATGACTCTCGCCACACGTTTTTAAAGAAGTTGCAATCAAGGACAATTGATTAAAAAGCTGGAATGCTGAATGTGCCCAAACACTTCCACTGTCTAGCAAGATGTGGTCCAGAAAGAGAACTAATCTCCTTTATTACGCCAGCCTCATGATAAGATCATAACCTTCCTTTTTGTCAAAGTTCAAGCCTATATAGGGTCATGCTATTAAAAAACCCAGTCAAATTCCAGTATCAAAATAGGCACATCTGAACCAAATTACAGCCTCTTGTAACTGAAATAGATAAGCACAAAAATAAAGTATTTAGAAAACAAACAATTTTAAAGTTTTATACCTTTTTTCCTACTCTCACTTTTATTGTTTAATAATCACATTTGACATTTTTTAATTTATTAGTTTTTCTCCTGGATTCCAGATTGCGATACTGCAAGTAAACCCACAATAACAGGGAATGTGCATTTTCAGAAGCAGCAGATAAGGAAAGAGCTCAAAGTCCAAGTGACTGGACAGAATACAAATGCAGAAATACAAAACTTAAGCCTGGTTGTCATATCCAACAGTTTGAACACTATGATGGAAGTGGATTATTGACAGCTGCCTCAGCCAGACATTACCAAAGGGAAATCAGATAAAGTAGAATTATATCGTGTTCTTGGGTTTAAAGGAGAGGGGGTAAAAAAAGAGTGACAAGCACTTAGAAAGCTTAGGAGAGGAGAAGAGATAAAGATGAGTAGGCCAGCAAGAAAACGAACTGGAGGGTCAGGAAAGCAGAAGTGCTGACAGCACTAATATAGAAGCAGATGACAGGGAAGACAGTTCGTGGTGAAAGGTAGGATTTATGTATCACATTTCTGGCACCTTTCCTGAACATTTCTGAGGGCACAACCTCCAAAAAGAACTAAATTTGAGGTAGAGTATATTCAAAAACACTTGTGCCCCTCTAGCTGCCTCAGCTGCTGACTCCAAGGTTTCTTCTTCTCCAGCTCAGCTCTCCTGTTTGGTTGTTTGACCCTAGCTGGGCTCTCATCACAAACCAACAGGCTTTCTAGCTACAGCACAAGATCATGAACACACTGAATGTCTTAAACCAGTGCAAAAGCTCTCATCTACTTGGAGAAACTGGTTCATTTCCTATGGGAGTCACTTAGCACTAAATGCCAACCTTTCCGTTCCCACAGCTCCTCTGACACCAAAATGCACAGCAAATCTCTTTGTAGTTTTCAGAATGTTTTTTTATCTTAATAGCCCACTAAAACGTGACTGGTTGCTGAGGTCCCAGTGGATTCACGGGATATTTTGTACCCTGCTCCTAACCCCCACTAAGAAAAAAAAAAAATTAAAAAACACCCCAAGCATGAAGACTACACAGAGAGAAGGCCTTTACAACAGCAGCCTCAAATATCAGAGAAGCATTATTGTGGTCTCCTGGCCTATTACGATAGAACAACGCTTCTTTGTTAAGGCAAATGTCAGAGGCAGACCCTGAGTGCTTCTCTCAGACCTGAGCTGGCCGATGTACAGCAGTCTCCAGTGAGGAGCCTTGCCCACTTCATGTCACTGAAACGTGAGCTCCAGGGCGCTTCAAATGCTAGAAGCAGCTGCCAGCCAAGCTGCAAGCACTAAACAAATGTTAGTTTAAAAACCAAATAAATAACCATTTTGTTATCTACAGGTACCATTGAATCATTACTTCTGAAAACCTTCCCAGAAGCCCCGAGGGCGCAATGTGCGGAACAGCCCAGAGGGAAGAGTGTCCAAGCTGGAGCTGAGGCACTGTCAGTCATTCGGCAGCTTTGGCTTCCACCATCCTGATTATTTTTCTGTAAATATTGAATCAGTTGCTAAGGGATTTAACTGGACAATATGATATCACTCAGCTATTGCACCAGTGACTATATATCATCCCTTGAAAACAGAACAGCGTTGTTTAAACCCAAACTTAACTTCTTGTCAATACAGCTGTGGTGGGAAAGTCTCAAGAATCCATTTGGTGAGCCAGCTCCCTTCAGCTGCTGAGCCTGCCGACGGCACTTTCTCCAACATGAAATGCAATACCTCCCCATTACAGTGGGGGATCCTCGGAACAGTTAGGACAGAGCTTAGGATAAAGCATATCTTCAACAGCAAATACAATCTCTCCACTCTAAGCAAATATACAAAAGTTGATAGCAAAAGGCGTGTTGTAATAATACATCACATCCCAAGAACAGAAGTGTATTCATGCAAAAAGCTAAACAATGGATTTTATTCCCTTACAAAGTCTGATTTAAGTTAATAATTTGTGATATGGGACAGATAGGCAGGTTACAGTCAAGCACTAGAAAATTACTTAATTAATGATCCTTCTTTATTTGAAGGTACCTAAAGATTTTGACAGGCTATTTTCATTTTATGAGCCTTATCACAAACTGTTTGCAAAGAATAACTGTTGCTTTGTATTATAACCTCCAAGGAGTGCCAGTCTCTCCAGCCCCAGGAGGGAGTTTCAGTTCCCCAGCTGGATGAGAGGGTCTGAGAGAGCTCAGCAAAGGGTGGTGAACAGCAGCACTAGGTGACTGCTCTCCTTTCAGGGCCAGCTACATTGGCACAGGCACCTTTCCAAGGAAAGGGAGATGAGAAGCATGAGCTAGTGCTTGGATTTAGACTCTGTATTTCAGGGTTCTACACGATACACACAGCCTGAGCTGTGGGAGGGTGGGGAACACAGGTCTCACGTTGCTGGCAAGCAGCGTCCCATCCCATACAAAGGTGACCTGCTGCCTGGTTTCCTTGTTGTCACAGTGTATCACGGGTGGTCCTGCGCACGGTACTGCTGGATGCTTCTCTCAACCATTCAACTGCCTAACGCCAGGGCTCCTCAGCAGCTTTTTGTCAAGCAGTACCTCTTGATTTAGAGAGAAATTCTAATGCTAATAAAAATGCTTAAGCGGGCACATTTAAAATTGTCTTCCATATCACCCCAGTGAAAATAAACCCCCCTTCTCAGCTGTGCAAAGGACTCACAGAAGGGCAAATGGCTGAAGTATAATGATTTCAAAACTCAGCCATGCTGGGATATCACTTCGCGATATTCACGGTGGGCTGAGGCACATCTGTGCACATTTCTCAGGGGCTTTACAGGGCCAAAGTACGTGAAAGGGCTTCTTGTTAGAACTGGAGCTTTCCCCCAGCTCTCCCAGTGGAGCTGGATTCCTCTGGCAAACGCTCCTGCTCCCACCCAGGGGATGGCCTGTCCCAGTCACTGCCTGCTGCCCCCTTTCTCCTCCTCCTCTTCCTCAGCAGGGCCTGGCTTCCTTGCAGGAAAGGCAGCCCACATACCTACAGGTAGGACTGGCTTGTTTAGAAAGTCAGCTTGGACAAGAGTATATATGGCACGTCACAGATGAAGGGTACATAATTAGTGATAAATAACTCCTAACGCAACCTGCACATTTGTTCTTAATTAGCCTATATTCACATTAAGTGTATTTATGTTACCGCTGTTATTAAAAATCTTTGCAGAGGACAATCAGTATAAAGTTACGACAGCAGAATGCTAACAGGCAATGTGTTACACATGGATGCATTTTGAAAATCTCCATGCTGCGTGAAAATGACCTTCAAATTGTAGGAAAACAATATCTGCATTTCCAATAGTCGTTCTTCCTAGCAAAATGGTTTTTACTGTACTTTTGGGCAGATCTCTTCCCAGTACTCCTCACTCTCAATAGTTCAATGTGATGGAGATGATTAGGATCACTAACCTACTCAAATAGCTATGAATTTTTCTGACATCATCCTCCAGGGGAAAAAAACCAAACCATCACCACCAATGAAAACCCCAACTGGACCCAGAAGCAGAGCCAGTGTTTGAAGGGTCTGCACTCACACTGTGTGAGGCATGCAGCTAATGGGGTGCACAGCTACTCGATTTTTGCAAAATGCAAGGTGTGACCCTATTACAATTAAAGCCTTTTCGTTTGTCTCTGTGCTGAAGCAAAGCAGGGAGTTTTGCTGGGTGGGGATGAAAAAAGCAATCAGAAAATTCTTGTTACTGAGTCATGACCTAATGGAAAAAAATAATTTAGCTATTTCACATGCTTAGGAAGAAAATAATTTCAGCCAGTGGAGACAAATAGGGATTATCTAAATCAAACACAGAGAAACAACTGACTCCTTCTGGTATTTTTCGTGCTTAAGTACGCAATACTGTGATGGGTCACGCCTGCCAAATGTTCTACACTTGATCCAGCTTCTGCGGGTCTGGATTTCAGCACCTTGGCAACAAGATATGTTTATAACAGTAATGGTTATTTTTCCCCCTTCAAAAGCTTGACCATCACTCACTTTAATTGTTATCTACCAAAACAGTAATTCTTTCTACTGAGATGAACACTAGCCAGTGTTTCAAAACCCTTCCTAGCATGGACCAAACCTTACTGGAGAATACACACTGAGCCACCCAGCGCCACACAGCTAGCCTCACCTCCTCCCACAGGGTAGCCCCACCACAGAGGCTACAGCAACAGCACAAGAGAAAAAGAAACACCTCCTCTTTGTTGCACTTTAGAAAGGGGACAGGAAAAGAATGGGTTACAATGCCTGTCTGCTGCAGATCGGCAGCGTTAGGTGCCTCCTGATATAAAACACCATCTAGTCTAGATCCCAGACTAGCACACCTTCAAGAGTATTAAACAAAGATTAACAACTTCTTGAGAGACCAAGTAAATTAAATACATATCATCCTTTTTTACATGTCAAGCTCAGTACAGCAGAATATAGGTAGGCAATGAGGAGTAACATACATAAACTGACTGGCTTAAAAAAAAAAAAAAAATCAATAAAAACTTAATCACAGAAGAATATAACCAACATATATCTAATTCACTGAGACATTCACAGGGGAATTACAGTTTCAGCAATAAACAAAATTCATTTCAACTTAAACTAATATGGACATTTTCAATTTATTAGTAAAAAGGAAAGCAATGTGAACTAAGTTTTCAAAAGCAAAAATACATTTAATAAAATTTCTCTCTTTTTGCCATGGGACTAAGGGAAAAATCCAATCATGTATTATCTGTGCAATTCTGAAAAGTTATGGATTCTTGTTTACAACATGCTTTAGCTTGATTTTATCTTAATATTCTGTAATGATTTGCTGTCATAAATGAAATTTGTTCTATTGTTAATCATTATCATAACAAAGAAAAATTATTTACTTTATAACTAGGAGAACATAACTAACTACTGCTATCAAAGACAGTCTGTGGGCATGTTGCCTAGGGCTGGTAAGACTGTTACCCTCTATTAAATTACAAGTATGGATTACTTTAATTGGCAAATTATTTTGCAACAGGAAAGAATGGTAAAAATTTTATACAGAAATTTGTATTGCTGGAAAAATGCTTTTGAGAACAGCATTTTGTCAAAATTGTCATTCTGAAGGCAGGACTGAACCTGAGATATTTCAGTTTTGACAGCCTGTGAGAGGGACCCATAGTTTGGTTCCCTCATGTCCACCATCCCGTCTGTGGGGTTTTGGGCAAAGCTCATCCCTGGGGATGCTCCTTGCTCCTGCCACAGAGTGGTGGAGCCTGGCAGTCCCGGCAGGCAGCCCAGCCAGCAAGAATGGAAACAACCCACAGCTCCTGGCAGCACTTCCAAATAACATTCTGGGGTTTGTCCCAAATGTTTAATTTGCAATTAAATTTGTAATGTTCAATTTGCAGCTGAAAAGACAAATATGTTTACAGAAAACTCTGATGCAGTTTTTTCCCCCTGTGTTCACTGAAGTATTTTATAAATTCATGCCTGTCATCAAATGACCACCAAATAGCAGGGATTAACAGGCTTCAACCTGTGTACTTTCCCAGTGGGCAGCTCCTTCCCCAGCACACGCTTCTGACAAACAAGCCCTGTGCTGTACCTGCTGGGTACCCGCTGAATGCAGAGAAGCTGCAAGCTGCTTGCACCAGGCTTGTCCCATCCAGCTTCGTGCCAGGAGACTCCTCAGACCATCAACATAGTTGTCTGATGTCTCACAAAAGGACTAGAAACTGAAATCAGCATCTCATTTCCAGCTATTAATTTTTTTCAGCTCTGAGAATACATGTAATATTGAGATTTCTTCTTCAAAACACGAATGACATGAACAGGGAATGTGATCAGAACAGTGAAGAAAGACTGAAAATCCATCTGACAACGAAAGGCTGCTACGAAACACTGAGTGGCAGTAAACGCTCCCCAGCCCATGGAGTTCAGTGTTGAAACAAAGCTGACACAGTCAAAGTGAGCACTGCCTACATTTAAACTTTCTTCTTTCTCAATTATTTTTGATACCTAGCTCTACATTTTAGAGTGCATTTATAGCATACACCTCCAGGAGAAGTCCTACCCACCCCGACAGAGCACTCACACAACACACCTGAGAAAATACAGGCTCTGGGCCTGGCAGACAGCGAACTTTTACAAACACACCATGATACAGGGATCGAGTCCATGCTTTGAAATACTGCAGTAAGGAATTATTTGGACTTCTAAACCCGATCAGCTGTATTGTAACACCACATCTGTTTGCTTTGAGACACAGCACGTCCCTGGGATGGGGCCAGGATGGTGCACACCGGCATCCAGCAACCCTGGAAACGCACTGCTGCAGAGCCCAGAGCTGCACCCAGCATCACTGTGTAGCAGGGTGCTGCACCCCACAGTGACTCACCACATGGGCAGGGTGCTGTGCCCAGTGTCCCGACCTCTCCACACAGGCCCAGGGCTGCCCAGAGCACCTGGTTTGGCTGGACTGCATTTGATTCAGAAACCTTGTACCACTGTAAGAGACATCTGCCATCCCAGAGACCCAGCCTTTCCAGACCCGTGTCCCCAAAGACATTTGCTCAGCCCTCCTTAGATCACACATTTATCCTTTCTGTGAAAATAACAAGAAACCTTAAAAAAGAAGCCATGAAAAAAGTCTTTTCCTTGGCTGCAAGAGGAGCCCTGTGTGAATAGATCCACCAGATATGTAGAATCATAGAATGGTTTGGGTTGGGAGGGACCTTAAAGATCATCTAGTTCCAACCTGCCTGCCATGAGTAGGGAGACCTTCCACTAGATCAGGTTGATCAAAGCCTCATCCAGCCTGGCCTTAAACACTTCCAGGGCGGGGGGGGGGGGCATCCACACCTTCTCTGGGCAACCTGCTGTGTAAACAGCAGGTTGTGCACCCAATGTTTGTTTTTCATATCAAACAAAGAGATTGTGCTTAGTGATAAAAAGGAGGCCGAGCACAGACTTTTATCCAGCCACTTCTGATCTCCCAATTTCTCTTGCACATCCTGAACCGCCTGAAGGGAACTTAGAAAACCCTGCAAAAGGCGTAAGGCACATCGTCCTCAAAGTGATGTTTGTCTCTCTCACAGTTGTCACGCGCTTTCTTCCCCCACTGTTCCCTTCCTCCTTCCTCTTCTCCCCCCTCTCCCATTGCTCTGCAATTTATTTTGTTTCTTCAAATACATACTCCCTACTGCGCACATGTCTATGTGGAGCTCTAGTGAGCTACTGGGTTATGTGACAGATACTATCTTATTATATTTCTCGCATCCACTCTGCCTTCCCATACTGCTGCGGCACGTCCTTCCAGGGAAGGTTGTATGGCGTTACCTCCATGTTGTGAAATGCCCCGCACATGTCTGCGTACTGTAAGAAATAAGGATTTTTAAACACAAGACAAGGTTACACTCCGCATCTTTTCAAACACAGTCAACAACACTTCTCATATTCTTGTTCAAAAGGTTCCAGTGCTTCAAGATAAACACTTGCGACGGGCTACAGGGCTACCTGTGCTCGCCAACTCCAACCAGCCCAACTTCTTATACGGAGCAGTGCTGAGCTTCACCACAGAATTGGTATTTATAGCCATACTTCTCTCAAGTTCTGCAGTCATTCAGTCCTGGAGGCTTCAGTTGAGGCTTGTCTTTATTTCTGACACCAAGAGAACAGTAAAACCTTGTTTAATATTTAATGCATGCTTTAAAAACGAACAGGCACCTCACTCCTTCCTGCTTATGCAGCCGGGGCTTTCTGCAGGGCCCGTTCAGCCTTTCCCTCCTGTCACACGGGAGGGCTGGCTCGGGGACTTTGACTTTTGGAGGAGCTTTCAAGGAGTGTCACGCACAGCGAGTGATGCAGTCTGTCAGCATCACATTTCTGCGCTCTGGAACTGAAAACCTCTGACAGAATAGACTTCAAAGTTAGTGTTAAAATGCAACACTACCTCAGGGTAAGAGAGACCTTAGAATACCATCTTCTCCAGTCCTCTTCCAAGTCAGTGGTGAGAAATTTCCTTCCTTGTCTTTTCTTTGTGGCTGCTTATTAAAAATAATAATTATCATGGACTTCCTATAGAAGAAGGAGAGCATGACCTGAATAAAACAGGCATCCCAAAGTGGTCTTTCTACAGACCCTACAAAGAACACTTTTTGCACTCTTCATAGCCCAGACAGGCCTGTGCTTCAGTGCAGAGAAAAGCGAGAAGAATCTATAACCAGAAGCAAAAAGGACAAGAAGGATTTAAAAAAACCCCTTAAAGATCCTGAAAAGAACCTTCACAATTAGATGGAGCTATTTCTATGCAGAATTAACGGACCTGCCAAGAATAACGCAAAGGAGAGAGTAATTATATTTGTTCACTATTTAGAAAAAAATTCAGATGAATGCAGTGCTATCACAGGGTGATGACCATGTATTTCTCATTCCAGCAGCAAAGGTAAAACAGTAACAACTGAAATAGCATGTTTTAAAAAACCAAAGCCTTCAGCTACTCAGTATCTGTGAGTGCTAAAACTGCTGTAGCTTTTATAGTTACTTTTAGTAACCCATAAAACACTGGACAAATTTCAAAAGAAGAAAACTGTGAATGTTGTACAAATTCTTCAGAAGGTAAATGAACAGACACAGCTCTGCTGGCCTGAAGCCAGTGCCCTGGCTAACATGGGGTTTGACTTGTAAGGAATTAAAGGAAGATGATAACATGTGCAGAGCCTATCAAACCAACTTAAATACAGAGAATTGTCTACAAACAGCTCTTCTCCCCCCCCCAAAAAAAAGCATGACAATAGCCAGTGACTAGAAGGTAAAGAGGATTAAACCACCCATTAATTTTGAGGGTAAAAATCACCTGAGTCACTCTACCAGCTACAACTAAAAGCCCCATCACAGGAAGGGTGAGCCCAGCCTGGACATGCCAGTGGGAACAGGATTTTGTGGGTGAAAGCACCAAAAAAAGCTCTCCTTTGCCTCAGTATGGTCATGGCTCATGCCTGAGTGATGGGGTATGGGCCACATCTTAAAAAACCCAGATGCCCTTCTGCAGAAAAGATCTAAGAACATGGAAACATTTGTGGGCTGGGAAGATGCTGGAGGGAGGATCTTTTGGCCTCTTTATACCCTCTTCAGTTTCCTAAGCTTCTTCTCAAATGCCATTTCTTTGTCCTGACATTGCTATTCATTTGTATTTTCTTCCTTATTCTTCTAAGTTAAAATTTTCCTTCCTCTTTGTCTTTCACATGGATCTATTTGGAAATCAGTTGTGATATTCCCACTTACAATACGGCATACTGGTGAGCTAATTCCTACCCTACACCCTGCATCCCTTCCTACACCTAGATTTCATCCGAGAAAATCACTTCTATCCTCTTGCAGACCACAGTCAGCCAGGTTCTTGCTACTCCCAGAGGTGGGTAACATTGCTAATGTGTATGTATTACATACAAGCAGAAATCAATGTTGTCTGCTGTACATCTGGATCAATAGCATGGAAATAAAAATGGATTCTGGACATGTGAATAAAAAAATATATATGACAAAAAAGAAACCAGAAAATCTTTAAAGAAACCCATAAAATGAAAGGCAGAAAAAAGCAGCACTTCCACCACATAAATACCTAAATTTATTTGGAGTGCAACTATTTTTAGATACCCTATTTTAGTCACTAACCTGCTTTTATTCTAACGTGGGGTTTGGTGGTTTTTCTTTTAACTGTCTGTGGAAGTCAGATATAGTAACAAGCACTCACCACAGTAATTTTAATTAACAAGCTCTAATAAATTTGCACATGTTGCAATATACAGCTCTAAAAATACACGTGTGCATCCCCAAGACTGCAGCCAGATTGCTCTGCAGCGAGGCTCCCCAGGAGCTGCAAGCTGTTCCTTGAACATTAAATCCAACCCCAATGCCAGCCCCACTGCCTGCGGTACCCGGGAGATGCGCTCCTACCCAAAAACTGCCACCAGCTGCTGCCCAGCCCTGGCACTCCATTTCACCCACCACATCCACGGGCTCCTGCAGGCCTCATGCTGTCTCCAGCTTTACACAGATGACACAAATCGTTCCCTTTCTTGGGTTAATCACAGTCATTTTGGCTAGAGCCAGAGGCCACACTTGGTGCTTCACAGAACCACATTTAGGCAGCCCTGCCAAAGAGGGGGAAGAAGAAATCCCACTCTTGTTAAAACCTTCCAATTCCCACTGAAATCGTTCATTGATGTTTATACCAATTTTTTTTAATCTGTAAAACACCATTCACTCTCAGTGTGGGACACTGAACAAGAACAGAGGGAACAGCGACATTTTTCCCTGACTCTGAGAGTCCCCTGCCCCAGATCTGACACCCTTTCCTACAGGAACGTTGCACACTTCAGTCAAGAGCATCAAACGCAACACAGACACAAACCTCACCTGCTCCTTCCTTCACACGGTCCATTCCCAAATCTGGCTCCAATCTGAAGTATACTCCCAGGGCTGAAGTACTCCCACTAGCATTAAACAGACCAGTGCCAGGAATGGCAGTTTAATAGGATTTTCTTTATGTTTTCAAGCAAACCACAGCACAAAGATGCGAAGCTATGCAGAGAGCAGCTTCCCTGGGGATAGCTGCTCCAGCCTGGGCTTTTCACGGCTGGACGGTGGGTGCCCCGGGCCCCGCCAAGCAGTCCAGCTGCTTTGCTGCATGCTCCTGAATCCACACAGCTAGCGTAGGTGTCAGAACTGTCTGTGCAAAGCTGTCATGGATCAGGCGGTGCTCCTGAGAAACACAGTGTCAGAGCTGGGACAGGAATGGGGAGAGGGGAGCAAACCCTGCAGCGGGGCAGTAGTGACAGCCAGATGTGCCACCACCCGCAGCGGGAAGGTGTGCAGCCTGGGGAACAAACCTCACTGAGATATAAATAAATTCTTCAATAGCACCTGTGCAAAATAAAATTGCCTGTGATGTGCAGGTGGTCAGGTGAGATTGGCTAATGATAATGTGGATGATCTCTGCTGCATGTGGTGTGCACACAGCTCGTCAGCCCAATACCCACCGGGTCTTCTCTTTTTCAAAGCAGGGAAGAACTGGCTTCAGGTGGATTTTATTTCTTATATATACATCTTTCCCATCACAAATATTTTAGAAGTGGTATTGGTCAATTATCTTTTCTCCCAAAGTGAACTGTTCCTCATTGGAAGGGAAACACAGAATAGGGTATAATGTACTTACCATGTATCAGAAATATCCAGCCACACCATCATGTTTAAGTATTTAGAAGAATTAAACTATACATGGGAGAGTATCAACATGTGCTGAACAGAAACAGGATAGCTGCTCCTAGGTTTTGTGAACCTTTCCATAGTTTGGAGAACTTCAGTGAATTATGCCCTGGAAAGACAGCAACGAGTTTGCAGAAGCTTTTTCTGTCTATTTCTGTGCTGTACATTGCGCAGGCATATGGGAATGTTATACTGATGCTATTAGCCAAGTCTCTTTTGACATGATGTAAAGCATCTAATAATTATACAGCAAATATGACGAGATGGAATTGAACCTGATCTCAATTAGCAACCAGAAGTATCCTTCCAACTGAGATTAATATTGATTAAACCATAACAAGACTAGTACTTGCCAATAAGAGCTCTATAAAATCAAGGAAAGGTGAGGCCAACCTCTAAGTTGGGAGCACTTTGTCACGAGCTGTAAAGACAAGCGATTCTCCTATGGCCTAATTTGTCCTTTTCTAAAATGGAAGTTTGGCTCTGTATAATTCAGGAAATTACAGTCATTTCAGCAGACAGTTAGACTGGCCAGGAGCCCAGAGCAGATATCAACAGCCTTTAGGAGACGGCTCTGTTTTCCTTTCAACTTTCCCTATCCCTGGTACAGTTATTAATCACACCAAATCCCACTCCTGTCTCCCTTCCCCCCTCTCAGAAATACAAGCTAAGATGTGGTTCCTACTACTGGTGTTCTGTACTTCAAAATATAGGCTTGTGCTTTTTAATTTCCCCCCTTGCACCAAATTAAGGTGGGTATTTTGGAGTTGAACAAATATATTGGATTTATTGGCTTTTCCCCCGAGTGAGGTATAGTAGTTCACCAGTCCAATCCTACATTTCCTTTACATGGAAATGACTGGATTTATTACTAGCCATTTTTAGATCATATTAAGTCAAACCATAACAACTAAGCATCCTTCAGGGCTTACTGCAGATTATAAAATGCTGCTTGAAAAACAGACCTGCAAGGGTATGAGAGGCAACAATACAAAGCTTACAACAAATCTTACTTTCAAGATTGTTCATCCTATTTAAGTAATGTTTTAAAATGTTCAGGTCAACTTCAGAGAGCTCCTATACAGCTCAGGAAACACTAAGTGTTAATATTCTTCAAAATGTAAAAATACATATACACAGAATATTAATTGGCAAGTACCTGTTAAAACAAAATTATTTTAGTAAGTTTCTGTTAATACTTTTTCAATAAAGAGCTTGCAAAGAATAAAGTCCAAATGTAACAATTATTAATTACCTTAAAATGAGAGTAGGAGGCAAATGAAGCCTGGAAACCTCTACACACTAACAAGTCTTGGCTCGGGCAACAATTTATGCCCTTGTGCCTAGGCTGCCCCAAACAGAAACGCTTTCCTAAAGAGGAGCCCATGTGGTCTCCGACACAGCAGCCACATGGCCCCGGGAGCACAGCCACAGCATTTCATTAACACGAGTGGCTCCAAGATCTGCTGCAAGGTGTGCTCTGAAAGGCAGACCTTGTCTCTCCTGGTAAGGGAACGTCTGTACTTCGTTAGTTGAATAGAAAAAGGCACCAATAGTCCAGGAGACAGAGGCAACAACTTTTTCAGGCTACTACTGCAGAGATCAACTCTAAATGCAATGTAATAAATATTAATGCAAAGATATAGCAGGTCAGGGAGCTACAGGCACAGCCAATGAGTATTATCTTGCCAAAGAAATTTTCTAGCCATTTGAAATTTCACCTGTGCACAAAATTGCAATCCTTCACATTCAACAGCAGGTAGAAATCAGCCTAACATTGTGAGGATAACAAAACGGAATACAGAAGCTTATTAGGAAATAAACAAGTCTGTCTCCAGCAGGCTGCGATAGGAGAGCATCAGGAAGCCAAGAACCACCAAGATATTGGGTGCAGCCACTATAACTTCTGCAGGTTACTTGGGACAATGCCGTAATACCAGCACAGTGACACCCAAGTGCTACAGAATCATCAGAGAGCAGTAGTTGCCCAAGAACGCACTCATGACTGCCGAGCCTCTAATCCCAGCTTTGATTCCTTTTTGCCTCCATAATCAGTTCACACACAGCTAGAACTAATCACTGTTTCCAAATTTAAAGGTTGCTTTTCTTCTTTCTGCTTAGGATCCGTCTTAGGTCACACATAGAGCTAGCATGGGTGAAGACATGGGCCAGACCCCCTGCAGAGTCGGGCATTTCCCTAATGCACAGTAATGCCCGTAAGTAACAATAATAACAACACCATGGTGATAAAAACTGCAGCAGTGGCCACTCTTGCCCATTTCCTGGATCCATCTCTGAACAGACCCCTACACCCCCATCTACAATGTCTTTGCCCATCCTGACTCTGGGATATATACATATACAGCCCAGCTCTGTATTCTGTTCTCACTCACCTCCTCCTTCTTCTGGTGTGCTGTTCCCCCATCCACTCTATTCCACCTTCCATCTGAGATGTGTTGAAAAGTCCTGGTCAGACAGCCACGCACTGGACAGGACAGTACCTTCTCCTGAATGCTGGCCAAGCTAATACTCATTCACAGGAAGATCATTGTACCTTTCTCTGGAGTTCCAATGGGCATTTTGGCCAGCACAGCTGCAACTGATTTCCAAATCAGGTCACCTTCACATCACAATGATGATCAGGCTCCAGTCATTAGGTCCACCGGCACTAACGATCCCTTTGTAACTCTTCTAGATGGCATGACATTGCACACTCCTTTGTTTGGATTATCTCAAAGCATCCCATTTTTTGTTATTATAGAAAGTCAAGAAACATAACATGAGCAGGGCTCCTAAAAATGAGATTTATGCCCAGCTGCACTGTGGAAGCAGAGTTACAGTGCAGAGAAAATTATAGGCAATAAATAAGCACATATATAGATAGAGGATGTCTTTTAATACATATCTGCAAAACATTATTTGGAATGCTTAATGAGAAACCTATTTCTGGTCCTCTAAAACTATTTGCTTAAGACTTAGTGTGCTCTGTACTTAACTAGGGTTAGTGGGCCAGCAAATGCAGTATTTTTCATTTCCATTTCACAGGATTCCAACAGAGGCAGATAGTTTCAAACTTTGCATTTGCAAAATAGTGCTGCTATTAAACCTATAAGACACACTAATTGCATTACCCACCATAGAAAAATCTCAGTCTCATTTGGTATGCCACTGGAAGTGCAAAGGGACAAAGGCATCTCTTAAAAGCACAGGTTACACCCACAAATCCTCTTTCACTCACCCTATGAGCTTCTTTATCTGATTTTCTGGGATCATGTAACACTTCTGGAGCTGACTTTTAAAAAATGGACATAGCCAGGAGTCTACAATAGTTTTTTCATCCTTGCCTTCCATGGCCTTACAAAGCAGGATCATGTGGATAGATTGGGCTAGTTTGATAGAACTGCCTACTAAAATAACAGCCAATACTCCAAGATGATCTGGAAAATACCATCCAGCAAGGTTCATTCCCCACCACTGTCCCCTCTTGTCCAGAAACTGCCCAGGATTAATAATCTCTTCCTCTCTTCCCCCATCTCTTCCTCTCATAGCTGTCTGCTCCAGCACATTCCCAATCCCCTTCCCACACCTCCTGGCTCCGGAACAAGTTGCTATTACTTTGGCAGGACACCCTAGCACCCAAGATGGACAAAGACCAGAGTAAATCATGTGCCTTCATTGCTTATGCACACGCGCACAGCAAGGAAAACACTGCTACCTCTTTGTTGGTGTATCTGTCACGCGAGAACGTCACAGCATGTTTCAGGGTTAGCAAAAGTCTGAAGGTACTCACTTAAGTCAATACACAGGTCAGAAGTACACACTGCAGTCAATAAAGAAGGCAAAATGTGGAGAAAGCACACAGATGGCAGACAATAAGCATAAGAAAGAGTAAAAGGTGAGGATGCAACATCATGCTAATTTCAAAACAAAGAAGAGGTGGGTTTTGAGAGCCAAACCAGGCAACTAATAAAAACTGACATATTTAAGTTGAAGATATTATCATGAGAAACCTAAAGACTCCCCATGCATCAAGAAAATGAGCTTGAAAAAGCAATGACTGGTGGTGCTAGTCCTTTATAATCTCTCAGCTGCTGAGATTGCGAACAGTGGCACTTTGTAATCTTATAGGGAAAGGAGCTCTAATGCCATCTGGTCACACATTTCCGGCCAAGATCGTTTAGTGGAGCCTGTAATGAAAAAAGTTGTGCATTCTCCTAAAAATCCAAATTATGCCAGCTGTGCCACAGTGTCACTTGTGTTTTCAAGGAGGACAACTGTGATTCCCTTTCTCACGACAGGAAGCAGACTGCCCTGCTTAAGAGACCTAATTTTTCTTGGATCGCCCTAAACTATCTTACCTGTTGCTAGGAAAAGAAAGGGTGAAGTCCCCGTTAACATTTTTGGTTTGATTTTTGCTGACATATATACAGCACTTGGTTTCTATACCCACCCTGCTGAGCTACTATGAAGAAGGTGATATTTGGATCTTGACTCTAATCCGAACTGAAGTCAGTACAGGGTACGGGCTTTACAAAAATCATCAGTCTTGGGCTTTACAAAAATCAGCAGACCTGCCTTGGCATAAAACCAGTTTGAGAGAGGGTGCATTTAAGCTTGTCATCTTCACCTCTCCTAATGAATGAGACATTTCACATTTTAGATATTACCTCAACAATTTACTGCCAGTTTAAAATTGCTCTGTCATCTCAGATTAGCACTCATCATTCATGCTAACATAAACGAAATGGAACCTCTCCCGATATACGTGAAAAAATAAATGGGATTACAATGAGGGTTGCACGGCATGAAACCTTTAATCCATGAGCAACTCATTGTTGTAGGTACTTCTTGGTACTTCTGTCCACCAAGCCATCAATTTGAACCCGTATATTTGCTATTATGTTATTGTAAGGTCAAATCTTGTTTGCCTTAAGCACACAACTACTCCCACTGGCTCCAAGGGGCTATTTGCAAAGGCAAAGATATATAACCTCAAGTAAGCAGCAAAAGAAATACCACCACCAAACTATCTATAGCAAAACTATACACTTCCAGGACACAAGGGCTAAGAGTGTGCCTTCAAAACCACGGCCTGTCTAGACTCCTCCACCCGCTCACAAAGAAAAGCAGCAGCGGGGAGAATTATAGCCCAATACTCAGTGTGACAGGAAGGAAATAGCATTGGGAAATGCTTATTTTAATGACAGAAAAATATTTGCCAGGCTTGGGCTTAGCAGCAGTAGAAATGTTATTACTTTCCAAGCTGGAAGAGGAAATATTTCAAGGGCTATTTTTTGACACCTTCACTGTGGCTTGATTTCTGCATCTATTAAGAAAAAGTCTATATAGCCTATGCTGTGAATTCTTTGCAAATCTTTGCATACTACTCCATTCTATAAGGCTATAGTATGATAGAATTGTATGTAATTTACAGCAAGCTGAACAGCTACTGAAAGTGAATGTAAATGAAAATATTAAAATCACCTTGGTTTTGTTTCCAGAATTAATGCTAAATTAAATGTCTTCTTCATTTTATTATTTCTCAGAGTACATGGAAGCAAGAAAGAAAAGTGCTCCACAATGCACTGCTGTGTAAAGAGGCCTGGCTGCATACAGTCTCTTTCCTAATGCATAAGTTTGTCAGCCTTTTAACCCAAAATATCTTTCAAACACTGAGAATATAGAAAGCTTTATTTCCTACTGATTTGCAGTTTCATCCTCCCAGCATGCTTATGTTGAGTGAAATCCATTTACAAATACCATCATTGCAAGCACTTCAAAGCCTAGGAAATGTCTTTTAATTGTAATTACCGTGCCCATTTTGGGCTGCCCTGAGCCTCCCTTCAAACCCCCATTGATTTTGGTGGGGAGGTAGAGTACTGAGCAATGACACCAGCAAGTACATTAGCTCTGTTACGCTGCTCTGAAATTAGACAGAGAAGAACCAATATTTCTGTGCTGTAAAGTTCCAGTAACCCAGACAATCCTGGCAAGTGCCGTAAGTGAACGGCTTTGAAGGATGAACATTTACGAATGTGGGACCATCTAGCTCTGGAAATTGCCTCTTGGAGTTATGATGATGTACTTTAAGGCTTCTCCCTCATTATGTGCAGGCAAGTTTTTAGTCTAATTTCTGGGTTCAGGGCTTTCTGAAAAGAAATAGTAATTTATTTTAATTTTGGAATAAAGAGAAATGAGAGAAAAGAAAAATGAGGCAAAGACGTGTCTATAAAAATGCTACTTAACATGGATTTCTCCTGGCTATTGCTTATTTCTCAACTGCTCCTCTATGATAGAGCCAATCTCTGTTTTTAACACATAATGTTATCCTTCCTCTATCCTACTCCTTTCATGCATAATAAAGTGCATTTAAGATACTTATATGGCTGTTGTTACTAAAGGATGTGTGCACCTTTTTAGTCTATCTATCTTCATAATACCTGTGGGAGCTGCGAAAGTCCTATTACAGTCTCAGGCTCAGAACATCAGAGATATTTAGGGGCCTGCCACTGAGATAAATGGCATTAGCTGCCCTGCGGCTTTTCTGGCTCAGAGCCTTCACTATGTCCCTAAAATCACAAAGGACATCTTAAATGAAGCAGGGAACCACTCTTAAGAGTCTCACTACCTAGGCTGGGAGGCTCATTTCTAGACCAGCTTTTCCTTTTTGATTTAGTCTTATGTTGCTAAAGGAGGAAGATATTAGATAAGGTAAAAATTGTGTCCTTATGCTCTTGTACCTATGCATATCTTCGTTAAAAGCTTTCAGCTGTTGGCATACACTGGCTACAACCACTTTGGCATACTCTGCTTTAATCCAGCTCTGTTTTCCCTCAAAAGGCTCTGCATAAAAGTCCACAAATAACTACCAAATGGCTCATTTAGCTCAACACTCCTGAAAAAAAAAGAGCAGCAACTAGACTTTGATTGCCCTTTGCACCTGGCTTTGTTCTGAAGAAGCACGGGTGAGCAGTTGCTTCTGCAAAGCAGAGTGCTCAGGTGAGGGCTGGGCAGGTGTGCAGTGTTTGTAGGCACGCACCCTCGCCAGCACAGCCGGCTTAGAAAGGAAATTTCCATCTTTCCTGGGATGCTCCACCAGTGTTCTGCCCAATTCTGAGCAACAGATATAAAAAAACATGCAAGCCAACTGGCACAACAGGAACAGCATATCTTCTGTCCTCCACACTTAGGAATTTGTCTAAACACACTCTGCTTACCAACATGGATATCTATTTTGAACATTAAACCTCCTAAAAGCAAACAGTGAACCAGTCTGACACAAGGTAACAGTACGCAATTTTTACAAAGAAACAAAAACTCACTGTCTCAAAACTGAGCTTCATACAGGCACCTTTGCGTGGTCAAAACAAGCAGCTACCCCAAACCTCATGCCTTGGGTGGGTTACCACAAGCACTCTGGCTTCCAGACATGATGGCACTATGACCTACAGTGGCCAAATATTCATCAGGATAGTGCAGGCAGAATATTTTTTCTTACTGCAACCATGGGAAGATGTGATTTTTTTCCTCCATGGTCACTAAGGAGCCCAGAGTAACCCCAAAATACTCTTCCATCCTAATTGCCACAGGCTCATGCCTTTGAGTAACGAAGAGATGGTATTTTCCACTTCCTCAAAGCAATTGCCTCTTAAGATATGTTAGTTCAATCTTTCCAGGATTTAAATTAAGCCAAGTATTAAATCACCCAAAGCTAACTACCTGAACATTTTCAACATCTTTCAACATCTTAAAAACAGACACTGTTTGATACTTGTCACTTTAAAGCCACAGAATTTTGTCTGGAAATTGACCACTTAAATTCCTGAAAGTGGAAGTTGAGAAAAAAAAAACAAAAAAAACCACACTATTTCCAGACTCAAATTACTATTTTACTATTTAGCCCATATGTGAAGCATGTTTTGAGACTGTTAGGTGGATTTTTATACTAGCTTGAGGCACTCTAGGATGTTAAAACCAAGGGGTATTAGGCTTACAAACACAACAACCACATTTGCACGTGTGTTGAAGGTAGAAGAGATGAAGATGAGAACTCCTTTAGGGATGAAGATGAGAACTCCCTCTATAAAGGATTATATCAGGTTTTTGGACTTGCTCACTTTGTCTAAGATGCTAAGGTGCTGGCACAGTAATGGTGGCAGTCCCTTAGAGCACGAACACAGGTCTTGTTCATCAGATCAGCAATACTTGTAAATGAGAAATTACAAATTGTTCCTTGGATATTAGTTTTGCTAATTTGACAGTGTTGAAAAATAATTTTATTCCTAACAGGAGTTCAAAGTGCAACTGCCTCCTTGCCCAAACTGCCTCTTTGCAGCAATCTGAAATGAAAGTATTTTATCAACTTAGCTTGACACAGTGAATTTCTATTATCAGAAGAAAAACAACTTCCAGTATCCGATTTCAGCTTCTAAATTGTTTCAGCTCATTGTGAATCTCTGGAAGTACAGAGAACATGTACTCTATTTCCAGTTTAACACTGCTATGAAATACCCTAAATCTGCAACTCTACAGATAAATGTTTGGGTTTACATACAAAGAGGACAAAACTCTAGTGAAATAATAAGCAAGATTTACTGTAGTGCTATGACTGCAGGAGAGACCTGAGAAGATTTAAATTTGCTGTTGGTGGCTGCTTGCTTCCTGGGTTGCCTGGGAAGCTTCTGGTGCAGAACACAACAAATATCAAACAGTCCAATTACCGTGATGAAAGCGCTCAGTCAACACGCTGTGACCCATCACTTGGGTCTGGCAGGGAAGCATTTTATCCATATTGCAGTTTGTGGTTTGCACAGATATTGCCCGCTATCTCAAATGCCTGTCCTTTTAAAATACATTCCCACAATAGAGACCTGCAAGTTTTACGACAGCACAGATTCCACTCTCTTTAGTCCTTTTAATGAAAATTAATCATCATACTTTTTTAATGGAAAAAGACCAAACCTAAACTGTGCCTGCTGACAGAGTTCTGTATATTCTCCTAATTCTTTTAAATGTGCTTTTTATGTTTGTAAGAAACTTCCCTTTTCTCTCTTTGCTGATATACCCAAATCTATCCCCTAGATGTCCAAACGCGACCGCTGCTAATCAGGCTATTTCCTCCTGACCGCTGCCTGCCAGCATCTCCCTTCTGTGTGCTCAGGAATATGCCTCTAAGGAGCCTGAATGGAGGGTGTGCAAGTGTTCCTGGTTACAGGTTATTTATATATTCTCCTGGTGTTAAGCTACCTCCATCTTCAAAGCAGAGTCACCTTCCACCAATACTCCTTCTGATCTGCAAATGCAGAGCATGCAAAGCAGCAAAATTCTCAGCCCTGAAGCCCAGGAGGTACAGCCTGTTAAAACTCAGCCTTTCCAGTTTCTTCTTGAGGTGTTTTTCCACCTTATCCACACAATGTCCACTTCAGTGGTCATGGAAGCGCCCCTCCAGCAATTTCAACAGCCTTTGTCTCAGATCCTTGCCACATGTCATGTTTATTTAAATGGCAGGAGGGCTTTACACTCCATAAGAAGAGTTATAGGACTAGGAGTGTGTCTACTTGTTTAGGAATGAGGAGCAGAGATCCTGGGGAAAGAGCTGCTCTGAGGATAGGCCAGTTTGTCTCAATAGCCTTTTTTTGGTGGTGCTAATTTCTGCCTGTTGCCCAGAGAAGTAAAGATCCCCCAAGAGGGATGCCTGGCTGTGCTATTCAGCACAGCATGAGGCACGTGCTTTCTCCCCATCCCTGTGCCCTGCCAGCTCCCACGCTGAAACAAGAGCTCCCAGGATCACTGCCCTCCAGCACTGCAGTCACCTCATGTAGCCTTACATGTAGCCCTTCTTTAATAAGTCTCGCCACAATCCTTACCGCTGGTCTAATAGAGACATTTATTCCCACAGCTATATTTCTGCTATTACTGTTCACTCAGCAGTTGGGTTTGATAAGCTGACTTCTTGGGGTGACTCATATTCCACCCTCAGTTCACCTGGGCACACCCCTGAGGCAGCTCTTATCCAGGCAGCGATGAGTAGGTTCACAGCAAGCATTTCACGTTTCATGCTGGCTACCTCCTCCCTTCCCCTTGGAGATGAATGAGGCAGGTGCCTATGTTCTGCCACAAACACCTCCAGCAGCAGTGTCCCAAACTGCTGCTGCTGGCGCTTCCCGCTCCTCCAGGAGCATTATTGATCTCAGCATCACTGACCAAATTGCTCCCAGCTCTGTGGCTGCACAGGCAGCCCCACTGGCACTCAGAGTGAGCCAAGAAAACAGCCCCAAAGAGCTCAGAGCAAACTGCCGTGTGCAGCTATCGCGAGGAGAGGGCTGTGAGCTAGAGAGCTCAGTAACTACAGACTCAAATAAGAGATAATCTGATCTTCTAAACTCATTTCCATTAGCTCTGCTGACCAATGGTTTCTTTCCCTGTTTCACACAAGGGCTTGTTCTATTTTCTTTGGCCTCAAGAGAGAAAATTTTATATTTGTTACCATGTATTTAATTTTCTGGGTTTCTTTCAGAATGATATAGTCTGGCATAGCTTTATCCTCCAGTGCAAACCTGAAAGTCATTGGGCCATATCCTAACCCAGTTACATCAACTTATTCAGTGTCAAAACTTGGCTCAGTTTTGCAGAAGAGGCTCTTCAGTCAGTTAGCTTCCCAGGAAATCTTCAGGGATGCTAATCCACTGGCAGGTCCTACTCTGGTACGATACATATACAGTGTTTTCCTTGGCTAGGAATAAAACAGAACTGCTTCAGAAACAGTGCTTCAGCTGTATAAAATGTCCCGACTAGCATTTCTTGTTTTGTTTTCAGAAATAAGAGGAAATAACAATAGGTTCCAAATCTCTCTCTCATTCCTAGCCAAAGGTGGCCCGCATAATTAAAGGTAATTGTTAGCTTCTTTGTAGCCCAGCATCTTCCACTGCACCTTATAGAGAAGAGAAAAATCCAGACCAAAGAACAATTGAATTCTGAATGTTCATTCAGCATTCTCAGTAGACATTTTCCTCTTGTTTTTAAGCCAAAACAGTAAGTAATGTAGGCAGGAAGCAGAGAGAGCAATTGCTTACTGGTGACCAAAGGTAAGAAAGGTCAAACGTTTATTTCCTATGTTGCTCCTATGCATGCAGCGCCCAGAATCTTTTAATTATATTTCATGGTACTCTGAACTTGTACAAGGACATAAAATATATTTATAGCTCACTTAAACTCTTGGTAATGAAACATCCATCCTACGCAGGACCTCTGCTAATCAACTGAAGACTTTCTGTGCATTAACTTTAAAAATGAAAAAAAGCACTTGTTCATTCTCCAACAGAAATGCTTATCACGGTTTAAAGCCCACAACAAAGCTTTTTTTTTTTTTTTTTTTTCCTTAGGTAACAGTTTGAGTCTGTATCAGTTCACCTGTGATGTCTGAAGTACAAAAATACAACTTCACTGGCCATGCACATTTATTATAACTGTTACTATAGTGCTGAAAGCTCTCAACCACACTGTGCCAAACACTGAGGAAACATAATAAAAAGATCCCCCCTCTACAGCATTTCCTGTCTAGATATGTAATTTTCACTCTTTTAGACAACAACAAAACAGGGGTAATCAAATAAAGAGGTCTTTAAAGATTTCACTTAACTAATCAGACTCAATGCAAATTTCTAACAAGCAGACTGAGAAGGTCCCAGACTACCCTGCTCATGTAATTATACACCTCACAGCAAACTTACCTTACACACCTTACACCAGTCTTCCATGCTGGGGATCTGCTTTCAGATGAATTCTGGGGAAGAAGCTCAGCCAAACACATGTTAACTATTGCTAAGGCTGAGATTAAGGAAAGGAGTTGGTGCTTTACAATGAGCTGCCTTTGCTTTACTTTTTCCCCTAGAAGCTGTCAGGCCGTGGCACGCTGGAGCGAGTGGTGAGCACAGGGAGGGAGGCAGGCTGGCCCTCCGCTTGGGGCTGTGGCTCCCTCTGCACCTCCCAGACCAGCTGCACACATCCAGCCACCCTGCAAAGTGGGGAAGGGGGCTGCCAGAGCACTGGGCTCCCTGACTGGCTGCTGCTGATTTATCATAGAGTAGTTTTGGTTGAAAAAGACTTTTAAGATCATCAAGTCCAACTGCTGATCTAACACTGCCAAGTCCACCTCTAAACCATGTCCCTAAGCACCACATCTACACATCTTTTAAATGACTCCAGAGATGGTGATTCAAACACTTCCCTGGGCAGCCTGTTCCAATGCTTGACAACCCTTTCAGTGGAGAATTTTTTCCTAATATCCAACCTAAACCTCCCCTGGTGCAACTTGAGGCTACTTCCTCTTGTCCTATCACTTGTTACTGGGGAGAAGAGAGTGACATCCACCTCTCTCTAACCTCCTTTCAGTCAGTTGTAGATGCCACAAACCAGAATCTCTGGAGTGATAGTGGGGCCTTGTGTTAGATTTGCAGACTACAGTAAAGTCTCTCTTATAATTACAAAGCCAAATATCCCCATACTTAAGGAAAGGGAAAAATTCAGGTTGCTGGTGAAACCTGCCGCTCCCTGATACGCGTGCATTATGATACAATCTTTAATTAGTCTATGAGGAAATTAATAATTATGTACTGAGAGCAGGATCTGGCTGCTGTACAGTAAATAATGCACCACGCTACACAACGCGTGATGATGATTCAGCAGATATCATCTATCATACGCCCTGCAAGAAGCAAGGGGTCTGTGAAAAAAAGCCTGGGATCACATCATTAGAGTGAATAGGAATAGTACATTAGAGCCAGGGAGGGAGGCACAAATTAAGGCTGCACAAGAAATCTCAGTTCTAGTCTTTCGCGTTCTTGGATTTCATGATGGACTACGCAAACATGAAAATATTTAGTGTTTGTCATCTGTTTCACACAGCAGACGTGAAGCCTGACATGGCAAGGGACTGAAAGGAAAGCTCACCAGGCTCTGCTCAACCACGTCCTCTCTGGCCTGACTAAAAACTGCTGCAAAAGACACAAAAAGCAGAGGATGTCAAATCATGCAGAAACAAGAACAATTAAATTCCTTTCCAATAGCTCCTCAAGCTGGACAAAACTCAGGTTTGAAATAGCCATGATTCTTCTGAGCTGCAGCAAATGCATACCCGACATTTAAAATCCTGTCTGTTTTTGTGATGGGTATAGCCAGCTGCGTAGCCTTCCAATTCACTCAGAAGTGTGAAGGAGGAGGATCAGTCGGTGCTCCCAGGCTCTTGACGCCAGCCAAAGTGATGAGCGCTGGAGGAGGAGGAACGTAGGGTACCCCTTATTAATCGGGAGCTAAATTTGGACAGTAAAGACACAGACAAGTTCTTGATTTACAGGGAAACAAGACAAACAGGATGCTCTACTTCTGCCCTCAGATGCCACAAATAAAGCACAAAGCAAACAAATCATGGCTCTACACTACTCTTGGATATTTCCACCTAAGTCCTTGCTTTTCCTACAACCAGGAGGGCAGGAGCAGAGCCGCAGGCACAGACGAGTGCACCAAAAATGAGCTGAGATCCTGCTCTCAGGAAAGTAAATTCTAGCCATTTCCCCCACGACAAGTTTACTACATGCTGCCGCGCAATACTTTTATTGGCATTCATTAGTCCTTAAGGACCAATTTATTCATTTTTAGCAGCATTAAAACAGAGGTTGCATTTTACAAGCAAATCGCTATACTGCTGGGGCTGCAGGAAGCCACTCAATTATCTCCAGTGTGTTAAAAGCTGAATCCAGACTCGATATTAATCTTAAATTGTAACAACCATTATTTCCCTGAGCCTTGATTAACCAACAGTCTGATCCCCAGCCCGCAGCTGTCTTGGGCTTTTTGGGAGGGAGGTTGGGGGTGTTGGGTTTGTTTGTTTATTTTTATTATTGCCATGCAGCTTGGGAAACTGCAGAGCAGAGACAGTCACCACTGGGGTGCTCAGCAGTGCATTACTCGGAAAACACTACTGGAAATGAAAACCAAGAGATTGAAGCCCTCGTTATTCACAGTGAAGCGGTACCTCTTTTTGTATCTGATTTCTCCATCATTTGGCACTTCATTTCTAAGAACAGCTGGAGACCACAATTTAGCATTCACATTTAACTAGATATTTGACGTATTCTCAAGTCAAATTAACAAGCTTGTTACCTCTTGACATGTAAATATACTATAATATTCATCCCCAGTGACACTTACAAAGAATACAGTAATTCCTGAAATTGGTGCTTGCCCCATTTCAACTGAAATACACATGACTACATATGTACATACACTTATATATTTTCCTATGTATTTGACCCCCTCCCTTAATGAACACCTGCAAGCCACTGAGTTTCAGTGAATTAATGCTCTTCACTGTGCTGCTTTGAAAAAAATCACAGCCCTCATTCTTCGTGTAAGAACAAAAATCCAAGCAATTTTCATGGCTCTCTTTATGATAATTTTTCCTATTTTGTTAATTCTGTATCAGACTATCATTTGCCAGCTCTTGCAGGCTGAGCCAGGGAAAAAGATTATGGTTGTTGTTTTAAACAGCAAGTGTAGCGATCAACGCAGAAATTTATGTATCCCTCTTGGAGGTGTAGCGAAGACAAACGGAGACAACAGTTCCAGCATTACATGCAAAAATAAAGCTAGGTAAATGATAAAAAGGTGCTACAGAGGGAAAAACTGAACCCTTATTTCTTTTCTCTACTAATGAATGCACTCTCATTGTTTTCCTGTCTGGGCTCTTACATGGGCTGCTTTCGTGCTGGCCTTCGGGCAAAGCATGTGCTGATGCTACCTCCTTGGTCAGCAGG
>NW_010335095.1:100842-111141 GCF_000700745.2 Antrostomus carolinensis
TTCTGCAAAGGATTGATCCCACTGGGATAGGAGTGGATTAGGAAGAGCATTACTAAAGAGAAATCTTTACAAGCCCTCAACAAAACTACCATTTTCACACGTCCTGTCCTGAAGAAGGCAATCTAGCTGAACCTAAATTCATAATGTATCCTACCCCTGCCCCACTGACTCAAAGTACCTGATGCTGGACTCAACTTTTTGCAGAATCAGGTCCTGTGAAACCTAGGTTTTTCTAACTTCTATTCCTCTTCACAGTGAAACAACCCCACCCCACTGGTGCCTTGGCCAAATCTGCAGGTTTAATGAGAATGACTTAACACTACCCAGTTTCTTCAGAAGTAGCTATGAACTGCTGGGTAAAATGAGGGTTTTCTTTCCTGCTAACCTGGCCAATTTCAGAAAATGCAAGAAATAGAATCAAAATAGCGTGACACAACCTGGAAAGGAGGTGAGGTACTCACAACATGTTAACTGTGCTTTTACATTCAAGAAGCTGTGTTAGTCTGAAGGGAGGAAATTAAGTGAGAACGGGAAAGGGAAGGGCAGAAGTGAAGCAGCCACAGCAAACATAAACATGAAATGCTCATCACTGAAGGCATTCAGCCTCTTGCTACCCTGAAGAGGGATTATCTTTCACTCTCCCTGTAGATAGATCAATTCTCAGCCTTGTGCAAAACCAGGACACCCAAGGAGTATTTAGAGCCAGTGCCTATTTCCTTGCAGGTGGGGGGCACTGAGAACAAATGCATTGAAATGCCTTGGTTGACATGGGATGACATGATGCATTTTGTTCTCTTACCAGAAGAGTTTCACTGCATTTTATGGACTAGAGGGACTTCTGGTACTCCTGCCTCTTACCCAAAGCCAAGGGACTTGAGCTCCCTTGCCACCTCTAGCACAAACCTACCGTCTGACCTTCCATTCATCTCTGCCCTCCATAGTCCACTCACTCAAACCTGGGGCTTTTTTTGTCTGGTTGGTTTTTGTTTGTCTCTGAACAAAGTCCTTGGACTACAGGGTTGAGTCTGGTTGAGTCTCAGACAGGCAGGACGACCTGCAGTGCATTACAGTAACAAGAAGCTTCTTGGCTCTATGGATGTGCTACTTCAATGCCAATAACTAATAAAGCAGAATCAACAGTTTGCTGCAAGCATTTCTGGTGAGAAAGAACAAAGTATTTCTATCACCTCAAATGAAAACAGGTATCTTGAAGTACTCAAAATAACACAACCTCCTATGTCAGGACATGCCACATATTTCAGTATCATATTTTCAAGCTTATTGTGTATGCTGATCTGTAAGCTGGGACAGCACCTTGCCTCTGGAGCCCTTGGTGCTCCCAAATCACCACAGCACCTCACTAGGAACAGAGACCTGATTCTTGGCAAATGCCAAGCTAGGGGGAACTTACCCACTCAAGAGCTGATTCAGAGCACCTATAATTCTTTCCAGCAAGAGTAATCCAGGAAATCCTAATATTTTCCTCTTACGAGAAACACTGAGCATCAGAGCTGAAGGGTGAAAACTGCTTCACGTGGAAACTAGTAAACTAGCTGGAAGATGTCTGACCATAAACTGGTTCAAGACACAGCCTCTTCTGCAGAGCCATGCAGAAAAACATCAGCTCTTCATCCCCCATTTCACTGCTCTGACCTCCACACAGCCTTCCGAGTGCAATGCTTCTTCAGTCACTGAGGGCCAAATCCAGCGCTTGTAATCAAAGCTTGGCTGCTTACTCTGTGAAATCAGAGGTTTTCAAAGAGATTCATGCATTGATTCCTGAGCATTAAAATAACCTCTGCCAACACTTTCTTCTGAAATTACTATCTGGACATCACTAAGTTCTTGCAAAATATGCCTGTGTCATCCACTATCTTGGAAAAGCAGGTGCTTTCCTTTATGTCCCCAAGCAGATGCGCATTTCACTGCTCGCTGAGCACTCGGAGGCAGCTTTTTTTGAGTGTGTGACAAAACATGGTGACAGCTGCTGAAGCTGAGATGCCTGATCTACCTTTTCTACCTAGTCCAATTTCTGCAGAGAGGAAGCAGCTCACCTCTTTGGGAAGTGCAAGCCCTTGCAGGAGGTATCCCAGTGCAGTGCTCTCATCCCAGCCACTGCCACTGCCTTCTTTTGTTCTCTTTTCTTTCTATAAAAGAGAATATTGTGCCTGTGCCATCTGTTCAGCAAAGCGCTGCACATACCCTGCAGCACGCAATGAAGACTTGCAGATTAAGTGTGAAGAGAAGTGGCCGTAAGGGGAGAGAAAACTCCAGGTGCTGGAGCTGTTACAGGTGAGCCTAAGCGTTTGCTTCCCTGAGGCAGCAACCTGTCAGGATTAATCTTGCGGAGCCCAGGAATGTGCCTCAGTAGACGCCGCACCCCATTCCAGGAAACCATAAATACCAAACGAGATGCTCAGCACCACACATGAAAGTATCTTCTTTCTGCAGAGCGTGACTGCGGGGGAGTGATGGCCAGACTAGCATTAATCCTGCCTTGTGCTGGGGTTTTCTTAAGGTAGTTCCTTGGGGGAAACAAGGAAGGAGGTGAGTGTGGGTGCTTGATGCCTTCCTTCTAAAGAGGCTTCTGAGGGAACCCCCTTATTTATTTCTCCATCCTGGATCTACCTGGGGACCCTGCTTTTTTATTTCCAGGTTAAAAGATGTTCTTCTTCCCAAAACCAACCTTAACCAGAATCATCTTTGATAGCTCCTCTTACAAATAGTTTTGATAACGTGTCGCAGAGGCAAAGCTGAGGAAGAATTGGTTGTCTTCTGCATGATGCTGCCCAAGTGCCATGCAGGAGAGAGGACAAAACATTTAACAGTGCTTTAAGTAGGGCAATTTTACCAGAGTACCCCCAGCCTGTCAGAGAAATGCAGTGCAGGTGATGAACACTTAGCAAAAGCGATTGACTCCTGAGTTTCTTTTCTTCCCGTTTCCTTGTCATCTCACTAGGAAAAGTCATAATTTTCACAAAGCTTACTGCTTATCTCAAAGACCTTTCTCTTCTTAATTTCTTAATTCCACCCTCTTTTCAGTTTCTCTGACTCTACAAACTTTTTGTTTGAGGGCTGAAGTGTTTTAGTCTGCATATGCTTTTCAATTTGGAAAAGATGCCTGTGCACCAGCACTGCTTGATATTAGATGTTCAGTGATGAGACCAGCAGCAGGCCAATATAAGACTGCTGCTTGGAAAGGCAAACATCAGGTGAGCCATGGAAGACATCCCCATACCCCCACCATGTACTCAGAGGGACAGTTGAGCCTGCTGCCCCATGGGGCACCGGGACCCCCTACCACCTCACGTCTGCCCAAGTATGCCCCAGAGGTCAGCGCTCTCCTGCAGAGCCAAGCCATGGTCAAGGCCACCAACTGAGGCCAGACACCTCAATTTCAGGAGCAGAGCACCAGCATGGGGGGCTACCACAAAAAAGAGCATTCTCAGCTAATTAGGGGCTTCTGGATCAAAAGTAATGTATTTAAAATCCAAACCAAAATGCTTGGCTCCAGGGAGCAGCTGGTGCCGACACCAGGGTGGCAGGAGGCAGCCAGATCCCCAGGCATAGGCTGGGACTGCCAGAGGGACAGAACTGACTCCAGAAGCACTCCTTTCCACAACCTTTGAAACAAAGGAAGTTATTTCAAAACACAACAGTATTTCCATATTTTGAGGCATAATTAGCCCCTGGAAGATTTCATTTCTGTTTCTACATAAGACAGCACCTTGCTGAACCCAAACCACGCACTGGCCTCCACGAACACCCACAGCTGAGAGCGGTGGCAGCAGGACGGTGGAAGAGCAGAGCAGTCGTGCTGGGGCAATCTGTCTGGGGCTGTGGGCACTGCAGTCCTTGTGGCCCAGCTGTTCATTGCTTTGGTCTTGTGTCAATAATTTTCTGCACAGAGTAGTCCTGCATCTCTCAGAATACATCTTGTGGTGCATACACCACCAAATTTGGAGACCTTAAAATTTCAAGCTGGCAGGGCTTGTTCATGTTATCATCAACTGAGAAAACACCTGCAAAATTCAGAGTCACCTGGATTTTGTAGTCCAGGTTTAAAGTCAGTGGAGTAGGACAGAGCTCTGCCTGCTGGTCTTACTCCACGGCCTCCTGATCAGCTTCCTTATGCATCCACAATATATATAAATAAATATATGCATATATACTGCTCTCCCAAAACTGTACTTTCAGGGGCTGAAACCATAGCTACTGTGGGTTAAATACATCAGTTGCTCTGACAAAGACATTTGGTTGAATTTTAAACAGGAGGCCTTTAGAAATCTTAACCATCAGAAAATTTTAACCATCAGTGCGTAACAGCTTCTAGGACATTCCCCACCTTGTAACATTTAAAACAATGATTCATCTTCATAAGAAACATGTAACTGTCTAGAACTAGCTCTCAAATAACTTTAATTATCTGTATGGTCTGTGTTTCAGCATATGCGATTTCCAGCTACCAACACTGGATGCTATGAAAGCTTTTGCATGACATCAACTTTCCAATGAGCAGCCATCTATAAAATACATAATTTTTAATCTGCATTTGATCGCCACAGCTTAAAAATCACAGAATTTCTGAGAGCTACAAATAGTTTTTTGTGGAATAAAAGCCAAGATTTTTTGGTTTGGCTTGTCGATATTTCCTGAAAACATGAAACAATTCTGAAAGGACAGATTTCCTGGCTCACAGCTAAAGGTCAGCAGTCACACAGGGAGCGCTTGCTAACCGTACCAAAATGATTGGGAAGGAAAGACTGGCACAACATTGCAGTATTATTAAAAAGTTATTTAAGTGGGGAAAAAGGGAGAAAAGAGAGAGACAGACAAGGATTAGACTCAACAAGTGAGCCTTCATCAAGACTAGAAAAACAGCCTTGTTCCTTGCTGCTCGCAGCCCCTCGCTGTCACTCCAAGCACCGCTTGCTCTTGCTCCCTCTTTCCGCCCCCTCTGCCAGCCCTGCAGCCCCAGCCCATGGTGCCATCCCAGGCTGCGCTGGCTCTGATCTGACCAGGCATCACAAATCACTCCTCTGGCCTTTCCTGCACAGTCCGGAGTTTTTTCCAGGCTCACCTCTGTAGCAGATTATGGAGGCACAGGTTTCATTGGGAAAGACAGGAGTTCAAAAGTCCCATGACTTTGTGCAACACTGATACACAATTGTGTGATACGCAAAAAAAAGCTCATTTTCCCAAGGAATCTCCCCTAAATCTGCCCCATGTTTATAACTTGCTCTCAGCAAAATTAAAGAACCAAAGCACTTTACTGGCTAACTCCTGTTCTGCAGCCGGCAGAGGGGGCAACAGGCAGCTCTCATCGGTTTCTGGAAAGCATCTGCTTGAACAAAGTTCCTTGTCGAAGTATTTCATTTTGTAGTAACAGATATTGAAAATTTCTCATCCACTGAGATAATGCCAGTTTGAACAGAAGCACATTCTGCAACTGAAATCCGAGGCATATATAATGTTGGTAGCATCTTTAAAACAGTATTTAGTACCAGTCTCAATACAGACGGTCCTAGCTCCCTCCAACACTCCCAGTCTTGTTTTCATTTTTATTATTCCTGTTTTTCTTTCAATGTATGGGTTATGTATGTTTCCAGGCAAATCAACTCTGCCCAAAACCAACCTAGCAGCCTCCAGCAGGTCCCCACCACAGGCTGCGCACCCAGGTAACTACTCCCCCCCCTCCCTGCCTGACCAAGAGCCCTGGGACATCAAAATTAACAAAGAATTTGTGCATATAATCCTGCTAATGAAATACCACTACTCTGACCTCGGTGTCCTCCCTAACATTGACATAAGCTCCCATCACTCATAGTCTGTGCTTTTTTTTTTTTTTCATTTTCAAAATTAAAACCAACTGATTGTAGAGCAAAATAATAACTTTTCAGCTAAAAGGTTAACAACAAGCCAATGACCACATGTGTAGCTTAAATCTGATGCCCTCAAATCCTGCTAACTACAGTAAACTAAAGCAAAATAACAAATGCACTAGTAAGCAGCTAAGCAGTACCGTAGGCTGTTAAATTTAAATTTAGCCCTGGCAGATCCTGGAGGAAGGGCATCCCAGAAAGCATGTGCCCTCAGCTATGCAGAGACAGCACTCAAACCATAGGATCCTATTCCACATATATTACTTTTGTATATATGGCTACATCTATTGTATGTCATCCGTATTTCATAGATATATTTTGTCTAAAAACCCTCTGCATGAGATAAAGGACACTCTGCTCTTGGTCACAAAGTGTTTGCCCCAAAAGCTGCCAGTGAGACTGAAACAATAGATTGTAATTTCCTGCAACGGGACAAAGCTGTCACTCAGAACAGAGGCACTCTGACAATTTAGGGGTTTACAGATCACAGCCTGCAAGGATGAATTATTCTCCAAAGCAAAATGTTGAACACTAGCATGGAGAATATTACTTCAGAGACAGATTGCTGTAGCCTTGCTATTTTCTAGCTGGAGCTTCAGGGCAATTTGCAAGTAGAGACTATTGCCATGATCAGTGGTGAGATTACAGGAGCAAGATTTGCTGTGATGAATCTAAAAAAAGACAGCTCCAGGCCTAAAGTTCAATGTGCCACACCTGCTAGCAAAGAATATATGAATAATCTGATCTCCAGGCTGCAAATACTACGAGAAATGCTTGGACGTCCCCATCGAGTGAAGCCTCCCTCACTATGTCCTCCTAAGGCCAAACAAAATTACTAATATGAACACAAGCTGTGCATCGATACCTTTGCAATCCCAAAACCCGCACTCTGTAAGATGCTGCTAAGGAAACCCAGCAAAACCAGGCATCTGGTGCCAGAAAGACGAGAACTCATCAACCTGACATTAAAAAAGTGTTTTATTGAACAGCTCTAAACACCACTATCTGCAAAAAGTCTTATTAACGGTGAGATTAGTAACAATAACTGGAACATAGGGTGGTTTCCATGACATTGTTTCAGCAGCTGAAGTGATTCCATTGCCCCATCACCAGAACACCCTCAATTTTAAACCATCTATGCAGGAGCTAAAGAAAAAAATAATAATACTGCTTATAGGTAAAGTCATGATTAAAACTCAGACACTATGATTTTTTTTTTTTTTAAATTATGTCTTGTATAAATTATAAACTCTATATTGATTGCAACAGTAGTTAAGCAAACTAAAAAGGTATAATGGGAGGAGAAGACATCTTCTTGGCCTTGTGGGCTCAAGTGAGGTTATTCCCACTGCAAAACAGCAATGATCTGTGCATTATGGTCTGTTAAAGTAATACTTTGGTTATTGAACACTTACTTTGTTTGATGCTTAAAAGAAACTTGGGTATGCACCACAGAAATAAAGCTCTTTTGTAAAACGCTGGGGAAAACACACACACACAAAAAAAAGAAGGAAAGCCCTTCCAGTTCTAATTGGTATCTCAACACAAGCACCTTCCTTTCATATATTTGATTTTGCTTACTGTTATTCCTATTGCTGTTATTATTATTAATCCACCAAATCACCGTGCTCATACTAAACCAGTTCTTCACCAGGCGATTTCTGCTCATCGATTAATCCTCAAAGCTTCCATCACATTTTGCACTCTTTTACATGACAGATGTAGAATTACATTCTTTTGAGTGCCTGTGGCAAAAATAAAGAGCAGATATACCAGGCAATGCTGTAACAGGCAGGGGAGGGAGAGGGTGCTGAGGCTGGTGAATGTTCTGCATTAAGCCCTGCAAAGGGCTGGATTTCAGAGGTCAGTGAGTGCGCTCAGTGGCAGCTACGCCAGGTCCCATTCAGACATCAGTCTGAGCAACCAGCATTGTAAGGCTCTTTTGAAAATCATGCTTATCGCTTTTTAAGGCAGGTGAAAATCAATTAATTTTGAGCTTTTAAAGGAATGCCTTCACTGTGGTCAACCCCAGCCACACGGTTACAATGCATTTTGCAGAGACACATTGCCTTTTCTTTCTATTCAGTGTAAAAGCACTTACTCTTGGTTATCGGCTCCCTGAAGGTCAGGCTTACTTCTTTAGATCTATTATTTACTGCTCGAAATTTCCAGTTCCACCTTTCTGGCTATTATAGCTTCTTTCCCGAACTCCTATTCTTTTCACGATAAGTCCATATGATGACTGTTGATAAAGTTAGGAGGACCGTGATTCTAAATGTCTGACCTTCTTCAAAATCTGATAATGGATACAGTTTCTGAATCATAGGTCACCTCACTTTTGCCAGTAAGCCATTTATTTCCAGTGGCCTTCAGACCTTGAGGCTTCCTGTGCACTGCAAAATGGATTCTTCAGGGAACAATAAAAAAGAGACATCCTTAGTCTTGTTTAGCACTTTAGGAGGGGTACTGTACTTTGGAGAGCATGTATGTCCACAACATCTTATGCACCACAGTCTCTAAGACCTTCACTGCTGTATAACACTTTTGGATGTTTGTATGAAGCTGGAAGAGTCTAATGTGAACTAACCTCCTTTTCATTTGCACTCTAAATGGGAAGGACAAGAAAAATCCATGCCTCCTTAAAAACCTCCCCATCTACTGAGGGCTATCCAGTCACCTTTACCATATTCTTCAACTTACGGCTCAAGGCACAGTGCCAATTTTTACATCACTACTTCAAGTGTTATGCTGCTGTGGTAAGACCCGATTACACCATGCTTGTAAAAGCTGTGCTGGTGCCAAGGTACACAATTTGCTGGTAAGAGTGCCTGCCAGCCTCCTGCAGTGGCTTTACTGAAATGGAGTTCTCAAAATGACTTGGTCTTCCAAAAACACTGACAGCAGTACAATTCCTATCAAAGGTCAACATCTCACACAAACTACTGAGTAAGATGCAGAGGAAAGCGTGTCAAACACGAATCCCTGGCTTGAACAGTGCTTGGAAAGTTAAGCAGCAAATAGATCCTGAGCATGGGGGAACCGAGCAGGTTTTACTTACTGTCAAAGCTTCTGTGCTGTGCTGTTAGGGCCACCTGCACAGAGCGACCAGCCTCTTTCATCATGGCTTCAAATTCACTTCGGCTTTTGTTTGCAAAGTTCTCCTCCATCTCGCTGGTGCAGCAGGTATAGCCTTGTGGGCAGATTCGCAGGTGCTCCCCTAAAATGAGAGAAAATGTAGTTGAATGGTCAGGTCTGGAAAAGGAAGGACTTCACTCCAGATAACCTCAGCATAAAAATATTCCAGCTCCCTAGTAACCTGGATCTGCATCAAGCTTTACTTGTTTACCCCCTAATTTGAGTTATCCTGCATCAGTATAATGGTTAGTGTGAATACAGATACAGTTCTCACTGCTGACTGTGAGGGAAGGAACAGTGAAAGAGATAAAATTCATACATGGGACAAGGAGAAGGGAGATACAAGTGTCTCCTGCTCAAAGTCTGCCCTAGAATCCAGCTCTGCCTAGAATCCCAGGGGACACTGAAGTCTCTGATTAAACAACATCAAAACTGTCCTCACTAGACTTCCCATGTATAGTAGAACAACTGTTTGAAACTACTTCGTCAAGAAAAAAAAAAAAAAAATCAAACTTCAACACACTCCCCCAGCTCCCAAACCAGTCCCTCCAAACTCCTACCCTGAGAAGACATTTCCATAACCAGAGAGGTGAGATGAGGGAAAAGTTTTCAAAAGACACAGACGTGCTGAATGTCAGTGGAATTTGGGTGGCTAATTCCCCTCCACACATTTTGAAACCTGCCCATTTACTATTTTTTCAATGAAAAATTTATCTCCCAGAAAGAGACACTACCACCCAAAGAAGGGTTGCTATGACAAGCACTGATTGAATATATCCTTTACTATAGGGAAGGACAGGAAGGTAAGAGGACTCAGCAGGTAAATTGAAAAATTCTCCAGTATAAGAGCTCCTCTTGCCCTCTGGAATCTCTTTATTGTGGAGAAGCAAGCGTTTGCACAGGCAGAGTCAGCAACATTTTAAAAATAATTGCTTAAGTGCTCATGAGTCCTTACAAACAAAGGCACATCCACCTGCAAACACACCCTACGTTTCTCCTTACCCAGCAATAAGAATTAATTTGAATGAAATCAAACATCAGGGTTATTTTTTTTTAAATAATAAAAAACCTGCCTTGTTCCAAGCACACACTGAGATAAACCAATTACAAAGAAGTTACCGCGTTCAACATAATTTGACTGGGACTGTCAGATTTTGCTGGCAGTTTTGCAGGACTGATGTCTTAACGTCATGGCTGAGCTGAACCATATATTTAAAATCATGTTTTATCTTGTGTGTCTCGACAGCTTCAAATCCCGAACCTGCACAGTCCTCCAGAGTTT
>NW_010335095.1:111178-112616 GCF_000700745.2 Antrostomus carolinensis
CGCCTGAGCGTAAAGGGTCTTTGAAACTAGGCATGTGTCCTACCCTTGTGAATGCCATGTCATTAGTAGCCTGACTAAGAGCAATTTTGACAGGAGTGCTCTGTAATTGATGTATTTTAGGCTAAAGCCATTCAGAATGAGTTTGCATTTTGCGGGCCCTCAGGTCCCTGCTCACCGACAGCTCTGGTGCAACCTCTGTGGGGTGCTGGAGTGAGCCTGCCCTTGGAAAGCAGGTTATTGTCTGCATTCACATCGAGAGAGCAGCCTTCCTGCCTGTGTGACGGGAATCGCTGCTCACCAGCTTTCGTAGAACTCTCATCATCAGGCTTGTGTCTTACTCCTGACTGAGAGGAGGGTGGCAAGTCCCATGGGCTCCCATCTCTTACGGGACCCCTTCCCAGTCCCCAGGCACCACTGCACCATGTTGTCAAAGCAACAGGAAAAGTAGCAACTTGCTTCAATATAAAAACTAAGAGACAAATATAAACATCATATGGCTCAACGCTTGCCGTACCAAATGCAATTTAAGTTACGGTGCTTGCCTAAACCTTTCCTTCCTTCATAAACTCGATTTTTGCAATTCATTCCCTCAGCACATTTCTGTAAAGCTGCCTTTGTTCAAGAAAGTCATCAGGAGGCTTGCTGACATGCGACAGACAGGCAGAAAAAGGGAGCTATAATTTTTTGACAAGACACAGCTTTGTTTCCTGTCATGGCAAATTAAAAACTTTCTTCTTGTTCAGCCTCTTCCACCTAATTTCTGCTGCCACAGGATTTCTGACAAGGATCGACGTTCCATCGATAGTTGTTTTACTGTCATATGCATCCTTCCATGCTGCCCTTGGTGTCTCAGGATGAAGTGAGGACTTTTCAGTCCCCGGCCTCTCTGAGAGGTCTACAGGCAAGGAAATGATAGCACCCAGCGGCACAAGCACTCCCACCACTTCTCCGTTCACCATCACCCACTGGGGCTTGCCCGTGCAGCCTAAGCCACCAACAACAGCCACTTTATAAATCCCCAGTTTTGGTAAACCGACATAAAGCAGCAGGAACTGACTGCTTGGGGAACTGCCATCTCCTGGCCTGCCAGCGCAGTGGTCTCCTACCCCCTCAGGCAGGAGAGCTGCCTGAAACTAGGGAGAGCAAACGCGGCCGCCCAGCAGGGAGACGGCCCCGCGTTGGTTGAAGCCGTCAGTCAGGCGGGCTTCCTCGCACAGACTTTAGAAACAAAAGGACGGGGGAAAGCATGGGGAGTGCCTCTGGCGCAGAACAGGGCCTGCCCCCAGCAGGACGATGGACAGGGAGGGAGAGCCCTGTGCTGCACCTCAGCTCCCTGGCCAACAATGAGGAGCCACAGAAGTGTGGGGCACGCTAAATTAAAACGTGACATGACCAGACAAAAACCTCCACGCTTCCACCCCAGGCAAAGCAGAGAGCG
>NW_010335095.1:112722-117626 GCF_000700745.2 Antrostomus carolinensis
GGGGACAAAAAAAAAAGACAGAAATGAAGGCAAAGTCACACCTGCAGCTAAAATTAAGCAATTTTACACAAATTTGTGAATTGAATATAGATTTTTTTTAATGCTTGAACTCAGAGTGGTTTCCATCCCTTTTGAAACAACATTTATCCTGGCTTTCTGCAGGCATCTGTACAGTGCTCAGCACCACAACACTTTATCTCAGTGGGAAGCAAAGTTTTTATCATTTATTTGTCTTTGTGATTCAAACTCAGCACACATGAAACAGTCTTACAGCACTATGAAAATGCTTTGCTTTCTTTGCTTTTATCCTGACCCACCCTGCAAACATTCACTATTATTATTTAACTTTTTTTTTTTATTGACTACAAAATAAATGTACTCTAGACCATATTTTTGCTCTCCTTATATTTCAAAGTTCATTTGTTTGCTAACATGCCATTATGTCATTGCTGAAGCTGCACTATAAATATCTCCTGGTTCACTTGGCAGCAGATTATCTGCGGATATCTATGAAGAGCTAGAGGTGTTTTACGAGGAGTAAATCTGCAAGATACAGTGTGCGTTCTCCTCTCCACTGCTGCGTCAGAGAAATTTCCCCTTGTATACAGCTGACATGTTGCTAACCAGTTGCTTGAGAACGCATGCTCAGAGCCCCTGGAAGAGCTTTGCAGAAAGCAAGTGAGCCCAGCAGAAGCCAAACCATCAGCAAGCAGAGGGCTGCTCCAAAGATAATGCATGCACTCCCAGGGACTCGGACTAACTCTGGGTCAGGCCCAAAGGGAATTACACTATTCTATATGAGCCTGTAACTGAAACCCAGACATTTCTCCCCAGAACTTGACTTGCAACACCTCAGCTGAGCAGGCCTGGCAGCAGGGTGCATTGGATGGCTCAGCTAATACCAGACCCGTGCTGCCCTAAGCACTCCAGATTCAATACACATTTATAAGTGAGAGAAGATGGACTTTGGGACGCTTGGCTCCCCTTCAGAAAGCTATTGGCTTGCCCAAGTCTTCAGCATCCAAAAACACGTGGTTCAATCCAGGTCTCCCTGGAAGAGCTGGCTCTCCTTGCAAAGGCTGCTGAAATTAGGGTGGGATGTAACTCATAGACTTCACAATCTCTTGGAAATCGAGACAGGGCAGAGCATGCATGAAAACAGTATTGAACAAATATCTCATTTATGATTAACTGCCCTGGAGTGGAAAGGAATAGGCAGGAGGCTGATGACAAGAAAATACCACACTGCCTGGCTACAGGCTTGGATCGTCCTTCAAATACCCTCTCAGCTGGCTGGGTTAGCAGATCATTTTGGCTATCAAATTCATTGCTGTGTTTGAGAGTGCTGAATATTAAATCACTTGACCACTTTCCCCCTGGGGATGGAGCCAGGCTGCTTTGTGGCAGGGCTCCCCACAAGGGAAATAGCCCTGCCTGCAGCTACCACTGGCACGAGCTGAGACAGGGCTCAACTCCTCACTTCTTTCCCCATGTGCTCCCGGCCTCACTGTCCTGGCACACACAGGCTCCCCTCGGCCATGGGTCTGCCTGCCACGTGCTTTGCCAGGAGTCGCTGCAGCCCATGGTGTGTAGTGTAATGTGCCAGGGCAGCAGGATCCGAGCTAACTGAGGTCAGAAAAGCACTCTAGCTATTCACTGCTGCTGTGTTTCACCTCACCGTGAGACTCCATAGCCATGAAAACCAGAGAAGGGCAGTCCCAGAGGTTTAAAATGCAATACTGAGAGAAAAGTCCTTGGCTCCTTTAACCATGTAAATAGTGCTGTTTCTGTCCCTCTCAAAGGATGTTGGAGATTGAATTCATTACGTCTGCAGAAGGTTTGGGGTTATTTAGATGTGTCAGAGTATCTAAATGCAAATTACTACAAAATCATGATTCTTCCCTCACATTTGTAACCCTCCTCTCACTTGCTCTCCAAACTGCTCCAAAACCTCATCTCCTGCTCCTAGACCAAAATTGACTCACATCTGCCTCAGTTCAGCTCCCCACATGAGGACACCTATAGCCCAAACCCTGTTCTCAGGGGTTTCTGGGTGGACAAGTCTCAGGCAATCAGGCTTGCTGGAGTCTCACACTGCTGACAACCCCTGCCTGGCATGGCAGGGACACCACGACAGGGCTCCCAGCTGGGCACAGCCAGTGAGTATGAGAGCATCTGGCAGCCAAGGAGCTCCAGACCTCTGCTACTGTCCCTGGTAGGCACTGCGGTCTGTTGGCCTCTCCTTCTTCACACCTAAATCCCATCCAGGCTAAGAGCATCACAGGCAGGAACTGAGGTCAAAACAGTGTATCCAGACCATGGCTTACCCCCTACCTTCCCTTTTTTTTTTTTTTTTAACATGTCAGAGTGTCTGCAGCTGATGCAAAATGAGCCTGGAGGTGGTACAGATGTTAAAAATATGTTGCAAAGAGGTAGTGCAATGAAAGTAAATCCCCTTCCTTATGCCTCCCAGCTTTTCCTGCTTCAGGTGTTCCTGTCCTCATGTCTCTTGAAATACTTATCTTTAAAGAGAATATGATTTAACACATGCTGATAAGTAACTGACAGTACAGCCTCTAGCACTAGTACCATGACGAAACCCAGCCTTGCCACAGATAACTCCTAAAGGGAATGGGGATACCCAAAAAACATCTGGACAAGGAGACAGTCCTGGCTGACTGCCCTAGGAAGAATTCTTCATGCCCTTTTCATTCTAGATGCACTAAGAAACATCAGCTGGCAAACAACTTCCAAACACCTACGCCCCATAATATTTGTGTAAGGTATCCGGGAGTACAGCTGGTCTCTCATAGTAGCTGCTAACATCAACCTGAACCGGCTACTAGATTGCTCTATTAAGGAGAGTGCAAATCAGGAATTTTCCCATATTGCAAAGGCAGGTGTTAGCTAAGCGCTGTGCAGCCTGTTTCTTTGATTTGCAGTCAGCTGTCGGCAAAATATGATACCTTCTATTTTCTGACTATGTATTAAGAGTATTGGCTTGTTTGGCTTCAGTTTACACATAATGTCAGGGGAGTTATAGCAGGCCTGAATATTAAGCATTGTAAGGCAAACCTTCAAACTTTGATCAAAATGCACTAAGCCATATTCTTCCCTGGCATTAGAGATACCACAGAGTGACGATGCACATGGAGGGGCAGGGGTATGGGCTGGCCAATAAATCAGGGGCAGAATATGGGCCAGCAGTCATGAAGAAGGGTTGAGCTCACGTGAAGTTATGATTTTCCTGTACCTTCATACCAAGTAGTACTCTCAGTATAAGGAATGGAGGTGGCAGGGTGCAGCTGGCAGCTTGGCTCCGTTGTGGGCTCTGTGGATGCATGGGATGAGCCAGACCTAAGAGGACAGCCAGCGAGAAGCTGTCTGCTTCACCAGCACCCTGCAGGAACCCCTCGTGGACCTCAGTGTGTGCTACGTAGCAAGACCCAGTTTAACCTCAGCCAGCCCAAGGCCACTGCAGAGCACTGTCACAGCTCACGCTGAGAAGAGGCAGGCGCCATCTCACCTCCTTCATCCACAACAGCCTTCCCACGCCCCTCGCTGCTGCCTCACGGCCTCAGGAAGGCGAGAGGGATTTGGCTCGAGCACAACCAGCTCCTATTTCTCTTTGCTGCTGCTGAGGGAGTAGCTGAGTATCTCAAGGGACTGATAACAAGGGCATGAAGGCTTTTCAAGCTGCATGCCACAGGTCTGAATTTGTCCCATGTCAGCAGCTTTTATAATGCCTTACCATCTGACGGCTGATCAAATAGCTTGTGCTATCTGAGATGAACTAATGTTTTCATTCCAGATAAAGAAAACAAGCACTATGTTCCACGTGAGTGATAAAAACAGCAAACTGGAAAAAATAGCTAGAGAATATGCTTATTCTGTTAAAGCAATGCACACATTTAAGCCGAGACAATAGCAAAACATTAAATGCTTGTTCCCACAGCTCATCATTCAGACCAGGATTATACCAACAGATGTGAAAACCAAGATCAGATAATCTGTAAGATTTGCTCCTTCCACTCCTTACCTTTTTACTCTTACCAGGACTTAATAAACTATCAAAACACTGTTAACCAAATAAGACAACTTAATCTGGCTACTGCGTGGAGCTGGCTCCCTACCAGGTTAGCACTCTCCTGTAATTGCATTACGGTGAAACCCCGACACAGTGAAGAGATACATGTATTTCTGAGAAACGTCACAACTGGCATCCTCAGGGCAGAAAACCACTGACGGGTGGGAGGGCTTTGGGACTGCTCCTACCGACACAGGCCATCCAAGGTGAGAGCCTGGCTCCCAGGGAGTCGGGTGGGAGGGCACGGGGGAGGCTGAATGGGAATTTCCTCTCTATTTGCTCTGTTCATGTGTGGAAATACTTCAGGCTCCGAGGCTGTCAGCTCAGTGTCACACTCATACCCTGCAAGTGTGGTATCAATTTGTTTAATCCTAGACCCTGATGTCAGAAGAATTTATAAGGCAGGCAAACATGGGCAAAAAAAAGTTAATTAACAAAGGAGAAAGAGCCACCTCCGTGTCCTGGAAAAATACTAAGTAGAGAGCAGATAAGACTGCCTTCAGAAATGACAGTTTGAAAATCCTCATGTCATCTGTGTATGTTACAGTGTTACTGCCCAAAGGAAGGGAACAGAAAAAATGTCACAAATGCTGGCAACAGACTTGATTCTTAGTGGAAAGAACTGCACAAAAGCACTTCACCCGTGTATTGCTCCTTCAGCTTTTGGGAGTGTCTTTCTGTATGAATCCATTGCTCCAGAACACCCTTTCCCATCACTCTGCTCCCTGCTCCCCCAGTTTCTCACTCAGGACCTGGGTCTGCCCTTAGCTACACAGGCCTGACTTTCCTCCTGACTCCGAGCTGTGCACATGCAGCA
>NW_010335095.1:117657-122338 GCF_000700745.2 Antrostomus carolinensis
TTTAAGGACAAAGTAGAAAATGCTTTATAATTTGCAGCAGAAAATATCTTTTTCAGCAATTTGAGAGAGGAATGAAAGAAAGAGGGCCAAATCCACACATACCACAGCAATGAAGGACCTCTATCTAGCAGCACTGAGTGAACACATCAAAAACCAATGCTCCCCAGATCCTATTCTGGGCACTGGACCCACTGTTGGGGAGCTTTTCTGAGCAGGTCTCTGCTCCAGGAAAGGAGATGATCCATTTTGAAAGGCTTCAAAGGTGAGCCAGGACATGATCTACAATTAGCACTCTCAAATCTATCAATCTTTAAAGAAACCTTCAGTTCAGACTAGACCCAGTTGCAAGGATCATGGAGGAACGCACAGGGAGTTCACAGTTATGCTCTTTCCTCTCCTTTATTCTGAAAAACAGAAAACTCTCAAAAAGATTCTTAAGACAAGGGAAGAATTATCTTGTCTCTTCACATAACACTTGTGGGGATGTATTGAATTTGTGTGTCACAATCCATCACTATCAACCTCTTTCAGAGTTGTCCTGAGCACATCAGCTTCTCACCAGATGTTTTGGTTCTTTCCCCCCCCTTCTTCTTGGAACAAAGAATCTTTTTATCCTAAGTTTGCTGCAATCTATAATAAGATCAAACTGGTAACCTATCACTCTTATCAGATACAGCTTCATTGGGGGCTTCAAAACAACATAAATATATTATTAAATTAGAGGCAAAGCAATTCATTAAGAAGAATCTTTTTCAATTTTTTCTCAGAAAAATATCTACTGGAGAAACTGGCAGCCCTTCCCCATGTCCTGGCAGCTTGCTGCCAGAAGGATCAGACTGGAAAAGGAATCTTGGTAGTAAACTGAGGATTAAAGATGCAGTTCTCACTAAGAGGTTTAAGAGGTGATGGCTTTTGGTTTATTTGCCATTAAAAAAAAAAAAAAAAAAGGGGAAATTCATATAATCCACAACAGGAATGTGAGGAAGGGTTTGGTGGAAAAAAAAAAGGCTCCTGCAGTCCCTCTGTCAAAGCCCTGCAAATAAAGTGGTGATACTGCACTTTGGGTAATTTTGGGATAAAAAGACTAACAAGCTTCAGCAAAGCTGTAAGACTGTTACTCAAGAATGGGGAGTGCTTGTGGCCAGTCCCAGTCATTTAATTGCAAAGAACAAACCTGGATTCACCTCTCCTGGAGAAGGCAGCATTTAGAGAACATTTCCTTCTAGCCCAAGCAATGCTGCTCAAGCAATAGATGCTGGTGTGAAGACGATAAAAATAATTTTCCTGGGTTTCAGACATACGCTCAACTCTGCTCCTGCAAGGCACTCCCTTTTTCTTATCCCTCTGCCACCCTCGAAGGATGCTGTGATGAGCAGGACTTAGCACACCAGTGGAGGAGGTTGGGCGTGATGCTGCCACGGCTGCCCACCTTGATGAGCCACACTCCAGGTTGCTAGCTGGCCCAAGTGAGGACCACACGCTGCCCCCTCCTGCAGAGCACAGCTACAGATCCTGTAGGTAGCACTGGGAACCGTGGGGGCGGCTCATTCCCTTCCTGCAGGACAATGTGTGTGTCCAAGGAGGATCTTGCCTTCTAGCGACAAAAATCTCCCAAGGGAAAATAAACAAACTAAAAAACCCCAACCACTCTGTCTGCTGGTAAGAATCAAAATGACTCCTGAGCTTGCAAAAAACTATGTCTTTAAATAGTTATTAAACAAACTAAGTTCTTGGATCTGAATCTGATTCTGAGAGTTCACAGAACCAAAATGGCTATGCCTAAAAATGTAAGAAATTATGTTTAATGACACTCATTAGTCTTAAATTCCATAAATGTGTGTGCACTTCTCAAAATTAAAACTAAAAAGACGCATGTAATGAATTGCCTGAACCCAACAAATTCAAGATAATCCTTTTTTAGATCTTTGTAAAAAATTAAGAGACTTTTCCTATGCAGAGTTGTTGGCTTGTGCCATAAATTAGGAGTTCTTATACCTCCTCTAAAATTCTGCGCTGTATGTGTTCGCAGGGATGTGGGAAGGCGCAGGATTGGAGGGGCAAGTCCTGTTTGCTGTGGGCTTTTTCACTTTGTAATGTGAAGCTTTTGTCAGCTCCAGAAATGCTTGGTTCTTCTTCGGCTATTGCTTTGCTTTATTTGTCTCATGAATGTTTTGGCCGGCAGCAGAAGTGCTGAATGACTGTGGGACTCCTTCCTACAATCTGAGCCACCATGAAAGGACACAGTAACTATAGGGTCATTTTGCGGGAACATGAAACTGCAGACTTCCAGTTTGACAAAACTGATGCAGCTGATGCAGAACACGGACAGACAAGTTTCAGTATCAAGGCTGGAGCCTGCAGAAGCGTCTGTCCACTGCGTGTGAGACATCTGCAGCAGAAGGAATTCAATATGCTGCCTTTCATTTCTGGTTGCAGAAGCACCTAGGTGAAACCTGTGCCCTCGCTCTTCTTTTTATGCCTCCATCTGACCTTCCAAAAGTAGATTACAGAAAGCTGCCTGTAAACCCCAAGATGCAATGGATTATCCATAAGGAGCTCCTCTGCTACCCTTAAATTAATCCATGGGTATGAGGAGATGAGGGCACCAGCCTGGTCCTTCCCCAACTGTTTCATGAACAGATTCTATTTCCACAAGAGTCAAATCATCACCTTTCACCCCTGCACAAAGGGGTGACCCAGAGGACCGGGTTTAAACCCGGATGAACATTTAAACTCCAATGGCCTGCTAGATCTCAGTGTGGCTTATAACGCATATGCCCAAAATTTTAACAGACAAATTTATTTTAGGGAACTTCTGTTTGGAAACTTAATGGAAGTGTAGCTGTTCTTCCTGAGCGTCGGGAACAGATGACTAAGAAATGTTGCCAGTATCTGTCTTTCAGGGAGATTAGTGTTGGGTTTGTGTGGTATCCTATTTATAACTTTGACAAACAGCTCACCCAATCATTTCATACTTAATCATAGCTGTCTGCCCAGCTCCCTTCAGAAGAAAGCTTTTCAAAAAGTATGTGCCAACATCATATGAACAAAAGGGAGCAAACCACAGCAAAGAAAAAAAATGCTTGCTCCATAAAACCAGTAACCAGCAAAAGCTCATGAGCTATACAGAAACCAGGTCTTGGTAAATCATAAGGCATAATTAGAACGTCATTATTCATGGGACTGCATAACTATAGTTAGTCAGTGTTTCCACTGTAAACCCCTATTTTCATGGAGGTTTGCAGCTCAGCTGCAAGGAATTAGTCCGTGATGAAATTTGGCAGTAGGAATTTTAGAGCAAGGATTATTTTTTTAAATCATTTAAAGATCTCTCCTCCACTTTCAATTCCCCTCTTCTGAGGCTGTAGCAGTACTCATAAAGGAAAACACACTTCTGCCTGCTCTTTGATGTTTCTTTTCTGCGCATGTTTCTGTGTGGCTAATAGGACAAAAAATATCAATTTAGCAGGAATTTTAAAAATTAAAGTTGAGATTCCCACAACAATTACAATGCAGCTTTTCCTTGGATGTATTTGTAAGTATTACTATCTATGGTGTTAATTGCTATGCATTAAGGGGCCTTTAAATTCAGAGTAAACCCTGCATATTCATCTAGTTGTCAAAGATAGGTTTAAATTTCATAAGAGCTGTTAGATTTCTTTACATTTCTTTATGTCTTTTTCTTTGAAAGAACATTTTCCAGGGATTATAAGAGATTACTTTCTGCTGGATTCGCTCCCAAGTGCTACGTTCAGCCGCCTGCTTCCTCCTCACCTACCTGACTCTTCCATTAGGACTCACGTTTCAGCACGTACACAGGCATGGCTGGGACCTCTGAAGGGGAAGAATGAGGAAGGGGAAGGGACAGGAGAAATACCTCAATAGGACATTTTATCCCAGTCAGTATTAAATAGAGCCTTTCACAACACTTTCAGCTACTCAAGAGAAACAGACTGCTGTTTGCATTTGTAAGAACATAAGAAGAATGCATTTGCTCTTTTCCACATTTGCTCTTTTCCAATTAGCTCTGGCTGAAGCATCCTAGACATTCAGCATCCCGGGATATGAATGAGATTTACTGTCACACATACGGACTGCATGCTAGCAAGGTACAGCAGTCTCTGGGCATTATGCCTGGTTGTCACTGCATGCCACAAGCAGCACATACCAGAAGGCAACTGCTTCAAGTGCAGTCCCAGCTCCGAGTGGTGGAATAGTTACACATCTTGGGAAAAAAGCAGCATAAAACTGTGAGCTTAAAGACTTATAAGCCTCAGTCTGGAACTGCATCACTGTGAATGATCTGTGAGTTCATAGAAAAATCTTTGGTGCACAGGTTTTTAAAGAACAGACCAGCTTATCCAGGTAATTTGATTTCCTAGTGAAACAGATGCCACCATGTAACACCACCATGCTTCAAATGCTGTATTCCTGGACCTTGATGTTGGCATATGGGAAACCGGGCCACCTCCGAGCTTCTAACACCTTGCAATGTTCACGCCTTCCTTGGAGCTCCCCACCCCAGCACTAATGAGCTTGCCCTTGGATAGCTTAGCAGAGGTGACAAAAATCAGAGTGCTTGCAAGGTACCATGCAGCATTCCCAAGGGCAGCTGCCACCAAACTCCCTACAATCCCAATGCACTCTTCAGAGGACAAAACCAGAAACACCACCTCTTCCG
>NW_010335095.1:122353-132195 GCF_000700745.2 Antrostomus carolinensis
ACCTTGACCACTATGATTTGTGAAAACCATAAAAGAAAAATTGTCTTCTAAGACTGAAAGTACTTATCTCTACTACCAATTGTAGCAACCACAGTATTTATGTTGCACTGAGGATCTGAACTCCTGCCATGTTTTAAAAACAGTACAAAGCAGAATTCCTAGATACACTACTTGAATCTGCTTTTCAAAGTGGTAGTTAGAAATTAAGAGGCAAATGAACTCAGTAAGATTACTCATGTACCTTCAATCTTTTACAGCAATGTTAGCAAGATCTTGGCTTCAGAGGACTGGATCACGCTTTCCCACTGCAACCATTATTAACCTGACAGAAGATGTTCATAGAGTAAGAGATGATAATGATGCAGTAACTGGTCTCCACAGAGTATGGTTATGATTAGGGAATATCTTAGAGAAACTGTCATTCATTAAGCTCTCAGCTAAATGCATAAAGATGGGTGAAGTAAAAGCTCTGCAGTTTCAGGAATTTATAACTTGAAAAAGGCCTGTTCTTGACATTTTGGTTATTGGGCCTTTTTCACTTGAATGTTGCTAAGAAGTGGCAGATTCAGTTTAAATGCAAACTGCACAATATTTTTCTTCACCTCTTTCCCCCTGAATCTAAGCGTTCAGTCTTCTGCAGCCACCTTAAAAGACATCATGGGCCAGTCAGTAAAAGATGCAACTTTTAAAATCTGAATTTAGTTCTGATACTGTGTATCCAAGTAGGTATTTCATTCCTACCTAAGACAATCTGTAGTGCTTCAAAGTGCACCTCATATATCAGGTCCCAGGCACTTAACTAGGTCCAAACCCAGGATCCCAGTCAAAGTGGTAAGCTCTCCTTTTGATCTCTCTGTTCTCTGAGCTCACTGAGATGCTTTTGCTCTTGAATAATAATGAATGTTCTTTGTGTATCATGGCACAATAATACTATCACCAAATTTTTCTTTCTTGTCTTAGGAAGAAAGAAGGGACCATCAAGAGGATTCAGAAAGCAGTTTTATCAACTTTGCAAGTCAACTCCACTTCCAGATTCAGCTAAGTCAGTGGGAAATATTCTTGGCACTCTTAAAGATGTGATATACTGCCTCCACACTTTCAGCAGTCTGGCTGCTATTACCCTAAGTCATGAATATAATTCAAAAGCACCTTCTCTTTTTGCAAGATCTTAGGAAAATATTAACACCAGTCTGACCAGTAAGTAAATAACACTATGACTATGACCACGATCAAGACATTTTTCAGCAACACCCTGCAGCATTTTTTTTTCTCCTGGCCCTGCCCACCTCTTGGCTTGTTTCTGAGGTACTGATATAAAACCAAGCACCCACAGAGAAGCACAGGCTCAGAGAGCAGAAGACCATGTTCTGCAGAGCAATCACATTTGTATGCAGATTGCTTGCCTCCCACCAGCTATGTTGCCTTCACCAACTGATTTGGATAGGAAACTGGAGAGGATTTGCTCATCTGAGCACCTACTGAAGTAAACACTGTGCAATTCTCTTGGTTTAGGTGTTTATAAGCAAGTCATGTTCCACCCTTCAGGCTTCCCCAGGGTACTGCTGAGGGACTGCTCCTCTCCTACCATATGTGCTCACACAGCTTGAATGCCAGTCACTGTGAGCCTCAGTGAACCTGCACTGGAGAAAATCCAAGTGGAAATCTCATGGGAACAGGTGTTGTCACTGGGGATGCTTAGAAACAGGCTGGGCAAACAGCTCTAAATATACTCTACTGAGCAACTCCTACTTGCTGTATTCGTTGACACCACATGGTCTCAGAGGACATTTTTCATCCTCCATTTCCCAAGATGTTATGACCTGTCCATCTCCCTGGCTAGGGTGTCAGGCAACAATAGAGATTGTAGGCAAGGTTTCTGCACCTCATCTAGGAATCAGGATTACACATTCATCAGGATGTGAGAGTGACAGTGAAGCACACTTATCCAGCATTAGAAATTAGAGGCTACAACAAGATCTGCACCTTTAATTGCATCCTCATTCCTTGTGACAGCTGAAAAACCCTTAATTAATACACTTCACACACTGTCTATTTTTGATCCAGTTCAAATTCCAACCATCAGTACAGTATGTTCTTCCCATTCTTCCAGCCCCCCTGGGATTTGCGATGTCCATCACTCGGCCTCGCTTGAGTAGGAAGACAGCAGCAGATACCTCTCCTCCTTCCCTCCTTTCTGAGTATGACTTGCTTCCTCAGCTTCCTCAGCACTCCAGATCGCCCTCCTTCCCTCAGCACTTAACCCTTTTAATAAATCCTGTCTTTCACCTGTCCTTCAGTCCCTGTCTCTGAAATTTGACTGTGAGACTTCTCCGTTACAAGAAAGGTACATCACTGCTCTCCTGTAACCAACAATTCTGCATGTCCTCACACATATACAGCTCACCAGCTGTGGACCACACCACGCTATTACCAGAAGGAGACAACCGCATGGCTGACCATGCTGGAGTGGCAGTGCAGCAGCTACACTCTGAACTCCACAGCTCTTAGGAGCCAAAACCTTTGATTTCCTCCAAGTTCTGACTTCCTTACAGCACGCGGCAATCACCTGGATTGCCAGGGACGTGGAAGAACTATCCCTGCTTCTATCCCAGCACGACCTTCCACTTACAACCGGCTCCTGCCTCCGCTTACAGAGTTCTGCATCTGCCTTAATAAGATATTTATTAGGGTGTACAAATAACAAAAACTATACTTTGATCAGCAGTTACCTTAAGCCAGCAGAGACGCTGAACTACTGACTTCTGAGGTAGCATCTGACAAGGGGAACAAATGGGAACAGATCAGATCTCCTTGCAGAGGAGCTGCTGTTAGAAACCTGGCTCTTTTTCAACGTGATGCAAAGCACTTGCTCTAACTGTAGGTTGTTGCCCACCTGAGGCCTGAAGCTGCTCCCACTGAAGCCGATGGCAAAACTCCCGCTGACTTCAAAGGCAGAAGGACTGGACCCCTCCTGCTTTCAACTCTTGTAACCCACCTGTGTCTCTAACAGCAGGTTAGCCAAATGGGAAGAGCTTTCATATCCATTGACCCTTCTCTGAACAGCAGAAAGAGGTTTGTGCAAACTTAGGAAAAGCCTTTGTCTGTGGAAAATTCTCTACTATGCTCAGATATTCATCTAACCAAATGGAGAGCAGGAAAGAAATTTAGATACATTTTTCTCTAAAACCTCAATGTATCAGCAAGTACCAGGCCAGGATGCTCCTGAGCACAATAAGGAGAAAGACCAAGTCCAAGGAGCACTTGCCTGTTCGATCTTTATGACCCAGTACTGAACCCAGCCCTAGCTCCCCTTTTCACACGCTTTCTTAGCTCCCTCAAAACGACCCCCTCAGTCTGCTCATGGCAGAGGGCCATGGCTCCCTTTCCAGCAGGTATCCTCTCCCTGCTCAGCTGCATGGTGCTGAGATCCAGTGCCAAAGGGGAGGCTTTGCCTTAAGAAGAAATTAATGCATAGTGATCCTATGGTATGGGTTATGCAGGAGAGCACTCAGAGGATCACAGTCCCTTGTGGCTTTACCACCTACAAGTTAAATTCCCAAGTCCTGCTCCTAGTCAGCTGCTGGAAAACCTCTGCATTATAGCAACCTGTGCCATTCAGCCAGCGCTTTCTCTTCTCAGCAGTCTATTCTTTCACGTCTCTTCCTCTGACTTCATCCATTCAAACTTCTTTGCCATCATCTGTCCTTTTTCCTTGTCTCCTAGATAAGAAGCTTGACAAGGGCGCACTACCGAAAGCAAGTGCTCGGTAACTGACCTTACTGCAAGGGCATGTTGCACTGAGGCTTACAATCGAGTGGTTTATAATAATAAATTGTGCTTATCTTCACAAAATCACCAGCGCAAAGGTACTGTTTATCTCTCTTTGAGCTGCAGACCTAAGTGCAGTGCTACGTACCCTCAGCCCCAGGCAAGCTTGGGGAAGGCCCCAAAGTGTACTGCTGCCTGCTGGCACCTGAACTGCAGACCACCATCTTCTCAGGGGACATGAATTATGGTGGTAAAGGACTTTGGCATCTTGTCCATCTTGAAAAAGAGAAGATGGTCAGAGACCAGGATCAGAAAAAACTACCATGTCCCCTGAAACAGCTCATTCATAGCAACTTACCACTGTGTGGGGCTGGGTGCCAGCCTGCCCACCCATCCACATGCAATGCACTTCTGCACAAACACACACATCGCCACAGCCTTGTGTAGTAACTCCCCTTCCACCGCAGAAGCGACTGGAGAACCCACTAGAAACAAGCCCAGCAACTCAGATGCAAATGCCAAATCTGCCCATGTGGAGGGGATGTGGGGAACGTGGAACCGGTGCAATCCACAGTGCTCCTGACATAACAAGCAACAAGTCTTTCCATAAGAGGAGTGAAAATATTACTTCCCTGAGGAGTGGGGTATTAATTATAAGCCTACACAGTTTTAGCAATGCCTGCTATGTTTATTTTGATCCTCACTACCACACACATAGAAGCCACAACACCATCTTTCCTTATAAGTATTAGACATTACAAACCTGGTTTAAAAAAAGAGATTTTGCCAGCACACCATCACAAAGATAAGAAATAACCTGACTACATTCTAGGCCATAATTGTTTCAGGATTTAGCCATCAAAAATACACCTTTTGTAGCCTGCCAGGGTTGGGAGATAGCATCTTTTTTAATCACCTTTGCTCAAGCCCTTCAGATGCTGCTTAACAGCTTTATTCAGACCTAGAAAGCACAATTCGGGGCTGTCTGTCACTCCTGCTTGCTACCACTATTTGTTTCCCCGCGCTGTAAAGGGTTGCTGTCAGCTAGGCTGTAGTTTTTCTTTATCCAATATGCTGAAAGTAAGATTGTGGGAGGCCCTTACGAAAGCTTGTAACCCAGCAGCACAGCCACTGTTTTGCTTTTGGTTCCGCTCCTGGACCATGAACCTCTGTGCAAGTAAATTAAACAGTATCTGGTGTTTATACCTCCCTCTGGTCACTGATATTTTTCCCCCAGGGCCTGACTAACACCAAATGCAAGCCTAGCTCCAGAGCTCAGCCTTTTGAGCTCGTGTGTTTATCCCTCATGTTTTTCAGTCACTGCAAATTTGGTTCAGTGCCAGCTAAAGTGGGATCGATAGCCAACAGCTGGACCCAGACAGACCTTTGCTCACATTCACATGCCGGAGCCAGACCACCACAGAGGGTGCAGGACACGCTGCAGGGAAACCCACCTTGTCTCCTCTCCGCTTTGTTCAGTTTCTTGTATCTCCTGTGGGAGGGATGTGCCCCACTGTGAAGCAGCAGCCGCTGCCTCCTTGCTTCCAGAGCATGCTCAAGACTCTGAAGCTGGATCTCTGAAAAGTTGTGTTGTTCATATTCAGGACACTACACAGCTACTGCTACAAACCAGCAGCTGAACAGCCCTGAAACGTGGCAGTCCTCAAACATATGTCTCTTGAGGTCAGGGTAGGTGACTCATAAGGGAAGCCCTTAGTCTGGATACCTTCCTGTCCACTCTGGACAGGAGTGGAGTTGAGTTATGAAGATAATCTGATTAATATTTTCAAGAATTTTTTTGTTATTTTGAGTGACTAACTCCAGGCATCTTAGAGAGGCCCCATTTTCAAAAAGCGCTGAAATTTGACTTCCAAAATTCAGAGCCTCTCTTATTGCAGCAAATTAAACAATGGAAGGCAATGGAAGTAACTATGAAAATCTGTTAGTAAATGATGAGGGCATGTGCTAGTCAGGAGCAGTCATCTTTCTGCACCTTTCCCCCCATGCTTCCAATGTTACAAATTCAACTGGATTTCTTTTAAAATTATCTTTCTGTTGAGAATAATGAGGTGCCCATGGGGAAAAAAATGCTGAATATCTAAGTTGTTCTTCATGCCAGCTGTAGGCCCTGCAGCAGAGCAAGGCTCAGTTTCCCACCCTGTTGCCTCTTGAGTTCATGACGTGATGCCATCAGCAGGTGAAGCATCCCTGCCCCATGGAGAGCCCCTGACCAAGCAGTTGCCTCCTCCCACTGCAGCTGAGAAGAGGTGCTCACTCAGGGCTGGGGGCAGGAGGCTGAAAGGCTGCACACAACAAGGTTGAAACAAAGGGAGGTGATCCCTGGGGAGGGGGTGCAGGCAGGCCATCACAGAACTTCTGACAGGTCTGCTTCAAACACGCTGGCTGGGTGACAGGAGCCTGTGACACTGAGAGCTGTGTGCTACAGAACAAAGCAGCACAGCAGCTGCCGGCTTACCTAGGGTTCCAGCTCCCAGCTCTCCCCAGCAAGCGCCTCTGCTCTGCGTCTCCAAATCCCCAGCAGACATGAGTTCCTTGCAGGGAGTTCCTTCCTCCCTCACGTCAGAGCAAGGCGGTGAGCAGCGACGCTGAGAGAGCAAACCTGAAGTCCCTCAGATGAAATAAACACCTATCTTCACTGAGCATGAAAGGGGCTGCAATATGCTTCAAGCTGTGCCTCTGAGCCAGGACACAGCAGGGCAGTTTGTGTCCCAGAGAACAGCATGTGTAGTAGAGGGGACAGAGCTGGCGCTGGGAGCCGCACACCTCTGCCTCGCAGGGGTGCCACAACTCTTGGGGTGAGCAAGGGCTTTGGTTTTGTACTGATTCAGAATGGCAGATGTTGCTCTGAGACGGAGCAAAATCACCACACGAAGCCTGTTTGAAAACACCAGGGAGCTAAGTGGTGTCTTTACGGACAGCAGTAGGTTTATAAGGATGCTGCTGTGCCCAAATCAAATGTCGACGAGCTGAGCAGCTACGGTTGCTCAGGGAGAGAGAAAGCTGAGCTGTGGGATCAAAGGAAGCCATCACCCACCACATGGAGCCAAATCCAGCCAGCCAAAAGCATGCTTCCCTCCCACCTGCCCTCCCGCTCCTCATTCCACCCTGGGTGAATGCTGCAAGCCCCAGTGGCTTTTCTGCATCATTTGGATGAGCTTGAAGCTTTCCTCAAACAACTGCCAGGTCTCTGCCATGCATCTCTCTGTCCTCTTATCTGCTCGGCTGCTGACAGCGTGTGGGAGACAAGCGAGCAACGGGCGCTCTGTGAGTCGCGGCACGCCATCTCCAAATAACAAGGCTGTGTTTGATCTCCCAGTGACAAGGAGCGGCTGACGCTCTAGTCTTTGTCTGCCATTCTGTCACTGGTGTGCAAGGGGGAAAGGCAGCAGAGACAGGGGTGGAGAGCAGCCCGGTCCAGAGGAGCCCGAAGGCAGTGTCTGGAGAGCCATGGCAGTACCACCAGCCCAGGCATGGAGTCCAGCCACAGAAGGAACAGCATTGCTGGCTCCCTGAGTGCCCAGGGCCAAGCCTGCTGCCCTCCTCAGCCCCAGAGCCAGCCCCTGCCCTGCAGCAAAGCCACAGGGCCACCTGCAAGTGTCCTCTGGCACAAACTTTGCCGCTACTCCCCAGCACAGAGCACTGCTCCCTGGCAGTTTCAGTTTATATGCTGGCTCAGCTTTGGCTCACCTCCAAACAAGACTCTCCCTATTCCTTGGGGTATAAAAAAGCCTCAGCACTTTGGGCCTCTACTGTCTGGGCCACAAACCATCAGTGCATGTGGGTATCTAATGGCTCACAGATATCAGCTGCGTGCAGAGCTGAGAAGCATCCGTGGGCTTGGCCTCGGTGACCCGAGTGCAGATCTCAGGGCAGAACAAGCACACGAAGCGAGCCAACAGTCATAACCAAAGAGGATCAGGGGCAACAGCCTTCCAGGAAAGCATCCCCGACACTGACATTTTCTAACTGACTTCCTTTAATTCAGCTGAAATGGGTTTTCTGATTTAAGGAGCATTTTCCTTACATATTAGTTTAGCATTTTTCCTAAGGTCTCAATTGAGTGTGAATGGCATGAGAAGGAAAGATATGTTGGGTACTAATTTTACGTTATTGTTTAGTATTTTAATATACAATAGACAATCACAAGCTACAGTAGGTATTACAACCTGTTGCAAAGCTCCCAGCTAGAACTGGCTGGGTTTAAGCAGTCATAAAAACAGTATTCTTGACATTACAGTAGCAGGCTGTTTTCTGAGCCCAGGTTGTTTTTAAGATATCATCTACCATTAGCAGTATAAGGTATTAAGGTTCCTTCTAAATTTCCTTGTGGGAAAATGTGCAATAGGATGCAGAGGGGATAGTTTGCTATTTGCTGTTTAGGTTTATCTTGAGGAACAGCTCTCTAAGAGCATATATCCACCAGACAGGGGTTCTTGTGTGTGACACGCTGCAATGCATACCTAAATATTGTTATCAGTTCTTTGCTTTGGCTGTATATAAAGCAAGGAATTTATTTTACATATGGAGAGAGCATTTAAGTAAGTGGAATTTTTAATATACTTGCAGCTTCAAGAACCCAAGAGCAAGAACAAAGAAGTGTCTGAAAAGCCCACTCTAAACCACCTAAGGCACTTCAGACTACAGTGTATGCCTCCTTTCCTATGCCCCTCTGCAGAAGCCACAGCACCCAAAATGCAGTCTTTTGACTCACTTCATTTCTGTGGTCTAGTTCTTCCCCCAAGACTCCCTGGCATGTGCCAACAATATCTGGAATTTCTTTTCCACCTCCCATCCAAGCTCTGGACAGGGCTAGAACTGCTTTGCTTGCAAGATTAGACACAAGCTTGTGCATTCAACCCAGGACAGATACTGCAGATCAAACATGCCACTCATTTCCAAAGACACTGCCTTCTCCACCGTCTCTTTCTCAGTGCCTCTTTTTACTCAGTTATTGATGAGATTAAATTCTGCTCAGAAGATCTGCCTGGCAGTTCCCTTTCAGTAGCACGTGCAGCCGTGCCTGAGAGTACCTGCCAGGAACCTTTTCAAAACACCTTTTCAGTTCACTGCAATGGCAACTAAACAAGTTCAAGAACCAACACTTCATCCTTCTCCCCTCTGCTTTCAGCCTCTCCCCTCTCTCCTGCTGACCACAGCAAGAGCAATCTCTCAGCCCCTGTTCAGCTGAAAAGGCATGCTGTGGAGTTAAGCCTGTGTGTCTTCATGTTCCATCCAAACCACTCAAGTGGCAAGGAGCAAGACAGGCTGCCTGCTGAATTCCCAGTCCCCAGATGCTCCCCTGGCACCCTGAAAGCTGTCATTTGCATTCTCCAGTTTCCAAATGTTGAACAGAGTTCATCTGTGCGGAATACATCTCTGCTGTTGCCTTCCTTCCCAGCTGTTTTACCTGCAACACACTGCCATTCACAGCTTTATGCTTATTGTGCTCCAGTGAAAAGCAATTAGGGGCCAAACCATTGATTCCAGTTGTTGTAGCCTCATTACTGCAGTGGGCTCAGGGGAGGAGATCTGTCTATATATATATATATATATATGTATATATGCCTGGAAGAGAAGCACCTCTCATCACCACCTTCCCTAGCATGCACAGCCTTTCAGAAGCCTGAATCCAGAGAATCCAAGGAGACAGTTGGGGGCGGGGGGCTTCTTCTCCCTGGTACTTCCAATATATACTGATTCTTAAACAAAAGATTCAGCAAGCTTAGTGGAGTTGCACCATTTCCTGACTGGAACTGGGTGAATCTTTTGTTGAAGGTGCAAGAAAAAGCAATGAAACCAGCTCACTCTCACAGCAGCAGTGGGCTCAGCACATGCCATGTGTTAACATTTGCTTATTTTGTCCATAACTTCAGTAAGCCAGACTCTTAATACAGCCTACGTGCACATCTATTGTGCACAGTCATTTTTCAGAGCAAAACTGTTCTTCCTTGTGAATTTATCATTCCTCTCTCCACACAGCCAATGCTATTCTGAGGGACTGCAAGCTACCACCATCTTAGTATCTCAGTTCAGACAGGACACACGTCCCTGCT
>NW_010335095.1:132220-142890 GCF_000700745.2 Antrostomus carolinensis
CTCCAAAAGAGGACAACAGCTGATAGATAATTATGATTACTCCTCATCATTAAATACTTCACTGAAACCACTGTGTGCTTCACCATTTGGAAAACAACCTGCGAGAAGTGGATTTTTTACTTTTCAAAACTATTGGTTAATATGAATTGAAACAACACACAGTGTTGGGAAATGCCAAGATTTGCAGTCTGAAGGAAAGATTATGGTGTCTTCCTGCCTTTGGCAACTTCTGTACCCTACTTCTCCTGCATGAAGCACGTAGAGTTCTTTAAGCGAGATGTGACTCCCTGTAAAGCATTCTTTCCTTTGCACCTTACAATTAGAAGCAGCAGATTGCCAGCTGCCACACCACTTACATCAAGGCAAAACCCCCCAGCTTACTCTGAGGAACAGCCTGAGCTCTGCCACAGACCCCCATCCTGTGGCCTTCTTTCTATTCGTCACTGGTGAGCAGACTCCCAAGCCCTGGTTTCCATCATGCCTTCCCTGTCCTACGCCTGTCTGCTCTGCTCCTGTGAGCTGACAGATTGTTGAAGGCTACAAGAGCACAATTCTTGTACATATCAATAACCTGCCTGTTCCAGAGAATAAGCAGGCTGACCTAGTGGGTACCATGTGTGTATCTCAGCTGAGAAATAAGGTCAGCAGAGAGTCACTGGGGTATGGAAGGTCTGGCCCCATCAGCAGTGTGTATTTGCTGTTGCTTTAAAAATTCATTCCTATACTTGCTTCAAGGAACACCTGGATTGATGAGATTTTTATTTGTTTTAAAAGCAGTGATAGTCAATGACAGTCAGGTGAGTTGGGTTGGATGTGAAGCTCAAATCCAACCTTCATTTACGGTAACAAAAGGAACAGCCTATTATTAATGGATGTAGTTCTGATACAGTGAATTGGCTGGTGTAAGTCAGAGCAATTCAACTGGCGTTCATTTGCTAATAGCTAGCATCCATTAATTATCCTCATTGCAGAGGAGTATGTGTAAGGGCTGTTCAAATGCGAAGAGACTGCACTGCATCATTTTCTGCTGTCACAGACTTCATTCCACACAAGTGCTAATCCTGAGCAAGCCTCCTCCATGCTACTGCCAAGGAAGAGCTTTTGATCTCCTTGCATCTGGACATGTATTGGAGAGACAAGGGATAGACAAGAGATGGTTTGGAAGGAGCTGGGCTACTGCCTGGTCCTTGCGAGACTTGATGCAAGGGTGTCTATCGGCAGATCCTGGGAGGGAAGGCAGATGGGGAAGTGCTCACTCCTCATAAGCAATTATTTCACTATTGCCAGCAGCCATCAACCTAGTATGGGTTCTGGCTGCATGCCTGTATGGATGTACAGCGGTGCCTCAGCTCTGGAAAAGTTCTTTCCACATACCAGAGAATTTACAGTCTAACTGGACATTACAGGAAAAGGGCAGGTGAAGGAAGCTCCATGCAGAAGGGGTACTGACTTGCTCAAGTTTATGCAGCAAATCTACAACAGAGCCAGAAACTGTGTCTACAACTCCTGTATCTCACATTTGCCCTATAACCACCAGGCTGTTCTTTTTGAGTCCTTGTGCTATGACTGACAGGCGTGTAGAAAGAAGGGCCATCTGCACAGGCCAGGAAAATGCACTATATCCAGTTCCAGAATCTCAAAACTGCATCTTTATACAGAAGTTTTGTGATAGAAAAAGGTTCTGTGAATGTCAGCATTTCCATATTATCACCGTCTGTACACAGATTGCCATGGCAGTGAGAATTTAAAAGATAAAAAAATCAATTTAAAGATAAAAAACAATTTAAAGTTGACAGTCTTGAGGAGTTTCAGTCCCTTGCATCCCTCATCAGCTTTCATTCATCTAAGGTTTTCTTTTAAATACACTCAGCAAATGCAGATGCTTGGAAGGGAAGTGCCATACCAAAGAATGCACTCCTGCATGTCCCCCACAGTGCCACAGCCCTGGAAAAAAATAGCACAAATAGCAGAGGGGAGGGTTGTCTCCTGCATCCAGCATTTGCTGCACTGTATTACAAACCATAATCTGTGTTTAACCTCTCGCGTCCATCACACCCACCCAGCCACAGCAGCTTTAACAGATGCAAAGCCTACAATGCCAAAGTGTCAGAGAGCCCACTGGCAGAGTGTGCTTATCCTGGAGCAAACACCACCCAGGGCAAGCACAGAGGTGTTCTCAAGCATAGGGGGTTCTGGCTTCAGTAGAGATAAACATGGTATCATGAAAAATGGGACAGTGCCTCAGAACCATGCCTACGTACCCACTTCATTGCCACTTTGTGGATTTGACCACGAGCAGCTTTTTTAGTATTCCATTAGCCAGCTACCAAAAGCCAAAATGCCAGGAATACAGCCAAGTAAAATGATCAGAGTAGTTATGGCAATAGCCACCTTCATAAAACCATCTTACAATACTTCATGATAAGATAAAGAACCAGAAATTTGAAAGCAGTGACTGACTGATACTGTCCTTTGTCCATGGAAAACACTGACTCCTGCTATTTGGAAACATGAGATGAGCAGACTCTCTGGAAGACTAGCCCTTGAGACAGAAATCAGCCTGTAAATTCAATATGGCTCCCCCAGCACAAGCCAAGGTATTTCTTTGTTTCACTTCTATAGCCACACTTAACTGAAGAGCAAACAAGATGTAAGGAAAGGGCAGCCAGCACCAATATGCCCACTGAAATGGTCTTTGCTGTTGCAAAACATGCTGCTGGGGCAAACATGGGGCTGAGACTTCCAGTTGAAGTCTCTCACTCTCAGGCTATTAATCTGAGCCTGGACAGGACAGTAGTCACCACTTAAAGCCATTCTAGGCTCTGTGCAGACTTCACTGGTGTTTTTAGTCCAGCTGAGGCCAAACAAGCATCATACACACAATCCCACCAGCAGATATGGCACCTACCAACTTTTTGGGGAGCAGGATCAGGAGAAAACACAATAAAATCCCTTGCTGGTAGGATCAATTTCACAGTTCAGGACTATCTCCTGTTCCCAGGATTGCTTCTACAGACCAGAGAACAGGGGAGAACTGTGCTGTACTTTTGAACTGAAAGAGCAATACTCTCTTGCTTTACAAGAGGCCTCATGTTTGCCAGCAGCACTGTCAGTTTTTGCATTAAGATATTTTGGGGCTTGTTCAAACCTGAGATGAACTGTTTTTTACATGCTTTCCTGTGTGCTTTTAGGTGACCTAGAACATTTCAGAGGTGTTCAATTTGAGAAAATACCTGGCTATATTTTGAGATTTTGTGTTTGTCTCCGACAGAGGCCACTTCTTGAATTCTCCCTTCATTTCAGGGAATAAAACTAATGCCTCCTTGCTCTCCTGCTGTGCACCTCTGGCCTTTTGATGAGAAGCCAAGAGACAATCAGCTCCATTTCTCCAGCCAGTGCAAGAGAAGTGATGAGGAAAATTTGTTGTTTCTCCTGCAGCATCTACAAAGCTGATAGGCAAACCCAGCCTTGTGCCAATCAAACACACCTGCCCTGCAGGCTGTGAAGTCCAGGGGTAAGAAAAGAAAGACTTTTCATGTCTCATTTCAGCACTGAGACTTTACAGAAAGAGTCATCTCTCTCATACAACCACCTCCTACACCGGGGAAAACCTCAGTGAAATCCAGGTTTTGCAATGAGATGGGGAATCCACTGTATGAACTTCAACCTAACCCCGTTTGTGCTGTTCGGTTTTGGGATGGAGAGGGCAGGTTACATTAGTGTTGAACATATTTCAGAACAAGGGAGCACAAATCTTGTCTAAGGCTGTTCTCTTTATCAAGTGGCATGCTGTATTTCTGAGCATATACCATGCATTAGTGAGGGACAGTGGAAAACTCACAGCCCCCAGTATAAGGGATACCACGAGCCAGACGTTCATGTGTTGTAAATCAGCACAGAGCCACACCGCTATGCCAATTTAAACTATCCAAAGAGCCTGTGTTCCTGACTCAAAGTGGTAGAACGAATAGCAAGCACCATATCCATATTCCTGATGATCAGAAATGAAGAGGTACAGGTAAGGAGAAATTGTAAAACAACAATGTAAGTAGTGGAATAAAAAAAGGGAAAAATTGCTCATCATTTGCACCCCATCTGCCTTGAAAGGCAACGGTGTTTTATTTCCTTTGGTACAAGAGGGTTTGCATAAAACATAAGCAAGGTTGTACAAACCCTTGGGGTTTAATTTGATTCTAGTTTATCTTTTGATCAGCACATGAAAAAATTGTGCAGTATTTTCTCCTCCTGCCTCCCCTCCCAATTTCTAAAAGCTGCCTGAAAGATCTGTGTGCTGTCTCTCATCAGGGCAGTGCAGAGCCTTCAAGGTAATACCATTATATTTAAAGGGAAGTCTCTGTCAAAACACCCCAACGCAGGGACAGACCTAATGCCTGCAAAGGGTTTTAAACAGCAGATTAAACATGCTTTTCAGTCTTCTGAGCCTCTTTTGAGTGGAGAGGTTATTACTGGATGGAGAAGGGGGAGGAGAAGCAATTGTGACAGGCCAACCTTCTGCCATCCACACCACGAGGGACCTGTCACAGCTAGACAGCAATCCAGCTGTAAACAGCTGTGACCTGTCCCCACTGTCCACAGACCAAATCACTGGTGGAGTCTCATTCTGCTCACACTCCCGATTATAGTCAACATTATTTTAGTGGCTACTTTGAAGTAGCAAAGTCTTTAACCTCTCAGTACAAGTAGAAATATCAGTGGTGCCGTTTGTGATGGGGCAAGTCCAGAGGGAAACCATCCTGTGCCACCATGGACTAAAGCCCCTCTGGAGCAATTGGCTGACTCAATAGTGCCATCACAGTTCATACAAAACAGTTTGCCTGGTTCATTACATACATGTCTCGAAGTACCTCATAGCTTGCAAGAAAATAATGATGTAATAAGAAGACAGGATTACATTTTCTTACCCATCCTATAAGCTGCACAGAACAAAACTCAAGCTTTTCAAATTACCCATGGGGGAAAATGCACCAGGAACTCTGGCTGAGTGACCAGGAACAGTGCTGCCTCAGTTCAGGGTGGCTGGAGATGTATCTGGTCAGTCCTTACTGTAGCTGGGAGCTAACAACAATCTGGTGTAGGCAAGCTTCAGATCTTTTTATTCTTGCTGTTGCTACATCATATTTGATTTAAATTACCCTGGTGACTTCTCTTTCTGTCACTTTTGTTTGCCATTCACCCTCACAGAGCCAGTCTCCACACGCACACCACTATGAATACACTTCACCCTTACCAAGTATTTCCTCAAAAATGCAATTCATCCTTAAACCTCATGTGATTCTATGCCCCGTAACAGTTACTATGTTGCTAGCCCAGTAAAACAAAGCCCTCTGTTACAGAGTGTAAGTGGACCCAATGAGTAGGATGAACTCTAAAACTTCTAACCTCAATATGTGGCAGCAGCCCCAACCCCTGGCTGACTGCCACTGTCTCTAAAAGAAAGTCCTGCACTCACTTGTATCTAACGAAAGCTAATAGGAGTCCTCCTGCTCTAAGTGCTTTTCACAAAGTCCTCAATCCTCTGAGCACTTTGCTGCAGTCCCCACCAGGAGAACATGCTCACAAGGGCAGTTTCTAGGACAGGCACCCACAGCTCGCCAGCACTTGCAGCCCTGGGGACCGTGACAAGCCTGGTGAGCTGCAGGGCAAGTCCCGCTCTCCCAGGCGGGTAACACACTGCTGTGCAGAGAGCGTTTTGCTGGTGACAGCGTGCAAGAGTCAAACAACTGAGGCAGTGAGCCATCCCAGCAGGATGGAGGAGGTCTCCTAACCTCCTGGGTTTACCAGGCTCTCATGGGACCTCGTACAGACCTACCTGTGGGTGTCATGCAGAACATCAGGGCAACACAGCAAGCAGAAGGCCCTGCAACGCGTAAAGCAGTTTGCTGTGCTTTGTACTGTATTCAGGCCTGACAATATATTAAACTGATTTAGCTCCCTGTGCTGGACACTGGCTTATTTTAGACATGCTTTGTTTCCCATTTTCATTCTCTTCATACTTCTCCTAATCTGGTATAAAACTCTGGGTTTGCTTTCAGCACCTTCTGTAGCTTGATTTAAAGGCTAACAAAGAGCTCAGCGCATATTTTACATTTGAGGATAATGGGAAAAAAATCCTACATTTTTATGACCAGAAGGGGGCCACTGGATCATTTATGTGACCACCTGTAAAGTACTATTTCCCTCTGCTGAGCCCAGTAACTGCCTTCGACTTAATTAAAGCATTGACAGTTCTGGTGTTCCATATAAAGACCAAGCACAATATAAAACAACTTTAGAATAGTAAAAAAAGTTCTGAGAGCCTCCTGGGTGTTCCTCATGTATCATAAGGAACTTAAAAATCCCTTAACAGTCCTTATAGTGTTTTTTTATGTCCCAGGCATAGTTTCTCTCAATAAAAGCAGACATTCTTCATTGACCCAAATAAGCCACAGTAATCATAAAAAAACTGATGATGCTTGTGGGGTTTGCTGCTCCTGATATTTAAGGGATTTTCTCTGTGCAAGTCATTTTTAAAACCTCTCTATGCTTGGCTACATAAACATTCACATCCCTCCTGAGTTCTTAAACAAAAGCTCAGAGAAACCACATAGATGGCAAATTAAACCGAAGAGTTATGAAGAGAGAAGCAGAACTCTTATCACTGCATTTATGTTCTGCTGATAAACTCTTTGCAGAGGCCACCTCTAGCTCCCTTGTATCAATTTCCTTGCCCCTAGTCCAAAGAAAAAAACAAAAACCACAAACCAGCTCAAAAAAATAAGTGTGATGCATGCACCAAGCTGCATTACATTTCTTTCTTTGCTTACAGCATTTAAGCCTTCTCTACTGCTTCATGGCTTGCTGTTTGGCCTGGATGGGATCATTTTGGGGAATCTGCTGGCACGGCCCTAAGGCCCTCCCTCAGCCCTTCATTCTCACCCAGGTGAGGCACCAGCTCCTGGTGCAGCCCAGCCCACATGCACGTCCCGGGGCCCTGAGACCCACCCAGGGGTGACCGCAGACACTTTTCCAGCCAGTGGAACATTCATGAACATTGCAAATAAAGACACAAAAGTCTGATCTGCAAAACTCTTGCCAATACCTCTCAATTTTGGAAAAAGCCCGCTTAACATCTTTTCAGGTAAGTTAGCACCAACATTTTATTTTCATTTTGGAACATAAGCCATTCACTGTCCTACTGTTATTTCAGCATCACAAAAGTTGATTCAGACACCTCGATTCTCCTCCCAGTAAGGACAACTGGACATGACAGTCCTGAAAGTTCACTTTGAATGCTCCTGCTCCAGGGTTTCTGTCAGAGGCACAGTTTGAAGCCCTCCATCAGGACAGGAACTGTTGCAATCCCTCCAATTTTAGAGGGCCACAGATTAAACTGAATAAACTGACAGGTAAGTAAGAGCAGATGAGGTACAAGAGCAGAAGGAAACTAGGAACAAAGAAGTCAAAGTAAAAGGAAAGATGGCCATCGCAGAAGGATGGGACTGAAATACACCCACAATATTTCATAGTTAGCATACTGTGTGGAGATTATTGCTGGGCTTTTCAGAGGCACTGAAATGAGTCAGCTGTCCAGCTAACCAGCACCATGAGGCACATAACTCACACCTTTAACCACTCTGGAAATCCCAGCTCAGAATGGCAAAAAGACTCTGCATTCATTACCTTTGCACTAGTATGATTTTTCCAGTATGTATTAGGGTAAATTCATTCCCTGTCTCCACATTCTGGCAAGGTCCTCCTGCTATGTCAAGAAACCTTTTTGGAGGCTCCCTACCTAAAGAACTGCACTGAAGTTAACAAAGAGCAATTACACATGTGGAAGTCAGAAAGTGCAAATGTTTTCTTTGCACGTGAATTTGACTCAAGTTGGCTTGAGAAGTGTAACAAGCCCTCCCTCCCCCTAGTTTACAACAAAAACCAGAAAAGTTGGACAAAAAGAAGAAAAAAACATGGGAGTGCTTGCTCGCTCTCCTGGCTTGCACAAATATGTAAGGAGACCTAAGGATCCCATAACTTGAGACCTACCTGTAATGCCTTGTCCCACGTACTTTAGACCTGAAGAAACATCCCATTTTTTTTTCTGCATTAGAGGAAGTCCAGTGCAGGGAACCCTTCTCTTATGAAATTCTGGATCTGTGCACCAGAGGGGTGAGAATGAGCTATACTCCATTTATTTATGCAAGCTTTATTCCTGGAATAATACTAGGCTACCTTGATGTATAAAGAAGAAAGAGATTATTCTTCATCTTATTGCAGTTCCCATTGTTAAGATTACTCCAGTGCCTCTGAAGAGCAAATGAATTGGCCACCCTGCATGGACAGTGCTCTCTGTAGCACATACACATCATCACTGTGACCAACCCTGCTCCAAATGTCACATATTTTAAAGGCCTCATTGGGGCACCACAGATTTAAGGCAGCCATGTACACATTGTTCAGCAAAGCCCTTTTGCTTAGAGCCACCAGGATGCACAGGATTATTTTCCTCCTAAAAACCGTGTTACCACAGGAAGCTCATATCATAAACTCTCCTACCAGGACTAAAACATCACAACATTCTGTGCTTGAGACCATACCATAAAGCAGCAGTCACCTCTGACCCTGCAATCATTTGGAACAGTTAAACGGTGTTATAAATCCTAATTTATATGCCAAGTGAGTACAGCTATGGAGCAAGGGATCAGATCTAGCACTCTCAAGTAAAAGCCCATAAAAGAGGGAGAAATGTGTCATTAACATTTACTCCACAAACAGGCAGACTGGGAAAAAAAAAGCATATCTCATTTCTATGACATGGCTTGCAGAATTGGAGAATGATATCGAGGCTCACACATTGTTCTGGAAATCAAAATCTCTGTTTAGATGCATGATGCTAATTCAGCTCTGCTTTGCTGAGGTAAATTAAAGGTCAAATATAGATTTGAAATCTCATTTAAGCTTCTTACTGCCTTAATAAGAAACACTGAATTACTTGAGGGTTTTCTTAACAGTGAACCTGTTTTGAAGATATTTCAGCCAAAGATATTATTTTCCACCATCTTGTTACACGAGTTCCTAACAGAGAGGTAAATTTGCCTGTCATGACCATGAGTGCAAAATTAAAACATATTCCATGGAGAAGGGTTCAGAGTGCCCCCTTGGTAGCCAGTCAGAGTTAATGAAGTGAAGGAAATTAATTTATTGTGAAAAACTTTTCAGACCGTAACCAAGCACACTTTTTATTTGCCTATTGTTACAGGAAAAGCAACCATGTATTGCTCACTCTAACCAGCAGAAATGACACCCCTTACCACTGCAGATAAACACTGAAGTATTTTAACTGATACCTTCATCACATTGTTTAATTAGGCAAAAAGAACAGTACAAGTGCATCACTCAGACATTCACCCACCCATTGGCACAATATTTGTCATGAGGGCAAGCAGCTCCCCAGCCTAGGAAACAAGAGATTCACATAAAACTTGAAAACCAGTTACTGGTGACTGGGAGTAAGCTCAGCACGTGAAGGCAGCAAGCCAGTGCCCAGTGTTGCTGCCGGGGACCCAGGCAACCGAAGGGGCAGCTCAAGGGAAGGGGTAGCCAAAAACTCTGCTATCCTGTGCTGAGTTCTCCACAAAGAGAGCAAGAAGTGAGAGCTCACAGCAGCGCCCAGGCTCAGCACACCCCAGCCACCAACCTCACTCACACGTGGGGAGAGATGCAGAGAAGCCAGTAATTCACTGTGCAGTCCAACGACAGAAGCAGCAGACCAGGTTTAAAGATAAAGCTTGTTACAAGAAATTGTTCTGCTTGCTGCCAGCGAAGTAGACTGTGACTCACATACAGCCTGTGTAACAAGCTCCACTTCTACCAAACTGCAAAAATGGTCTGGGGCAAAGTCAGATATTGATCTGATCAGATACTGAAGACCGAAGGTCCTGTACAAGAGTACCCAGGGATGTCTGTGTGATCCACCAGGTAATGACAACATTGCATGCTAACTGCTTTCCAAAGCTGGTTCAAAAGCAGAGCGAGCATTTAAAGAAGTAGTTTTATTTTCCTCTGGACTGGCCTCCCTGCCATACAGAAGGTGCTTTGAGAGTCTAGTGGTGATCAAACTCGATGGGACATTGACTAGCTCTAGGTCCTTATAACCTCAGAGGGTCAAGGGACACCTAATACTTTGTTCTCCTTATTGGACTGTAATGACTTTTGGCAGGGGAAATGGTGGGCATTATCTGACTCATAGGAATATCAATGTCAGTTTTACCTGCTGAATCCTGAGTCCAGGATCACACTCATTCTTACTTTTGGCTAGACTACTGCCTAGGAGATCCTGTAGCATAAGAACAACTGAGTGTAAAAAACAAAACAAAACAAAAAACAAACAATTCCAGAAAGTTCAGAGTGATATAAACGCTTATGGAGATAAGCGCTGGACATGAGCACTGATCCAGTGCTGCTTGGGAAGCAACAGCTCATTGATGAGGCCAAAGCCACAACCTCAGCAGCCTAAAGCAGGAGTCTCTCCTGCCGCAGTAATAAAGACCCAAGTGCCAGCTCTAGGGAGGCTGCAGTGGATCCGTGAACCTGCACACACTGCCCAGCACCAGACCAAAGCCAGAGCTGGTGCCGGGGTTACTGGCATCGGCCCCTCCTGCCATACACAGGCT
>NW_010335095.1:142901-145708 GCF_000700745.2 Antrostomus carolinensis
CTGCTGAAATAAGCAGGGCATGACTTGACACCCACCGATGATCTCTAAGAAGATACCAATGTGTGCTTGTTTGTTTTTCTAACTTTATTTGGTCAGTCAGCTCTTTTAATTACGTCTGTCCTTCATTACACTTACAAACGGCTCGGTGCTCAGCCGTATTTATTGTTCCATAATAAAATAAACCCTGCTTCATACCAACAAAACATAAACACGGAGTTTATTAGAGTCAGGAAGAATTGTCCACTGTATTAATTAGTTTCATTTCTCATTTAAAGCTGTGTTTTAATAGTGGATAAAATTAAGTAAATTTTCTCAATTATATAAAGTGCATATGGTGAGCTGAACTGTGTATCGTACAATTACACATAGCTTTGGGATTCAGAGAATAGTTCTGTACCACAAAACTCACAGCAGTGAGAAGCCTGGGGCTAATATTAGTGAAATTACTTATATAACTTGCTCTTTTATTAACGTGAAAACAGACTATGATGAAAAGCTGGAAGCTGGAGAAAGGAACTATCTGGACCAGTTTACTAGACGAATGCTGTTTATTAAATTCCAAAAAATACTCTAGGACACAGGGGTTAAAAAAGGAGAGATTTTAGAAAATTTAGATGCACTACCCGCACTTGGTATGCGCTGCACATACTGCATGTCCATTTGAGTTCAATTAACAGTTGGTTTTTCTGTTACACTCTCAGAAAATTAAGGAATGAAAGAACAAGTACAACCATTAAAAGGCTGAATGAGGACTGGTGATTCAACTATGCAGCTAGGCAGAAAGCAAAGGGCACATGCCTGCATAAACCAGAGTGATACATGGGACTAAGCTCTGGCCCCAGCTTCAAACACACCTTTCCTCCAATATCTGCATGCACACACAACTGGGTACCTTGGCTTCGCTTGGAGCATGTGTGAGGGCAGGCATCTGTCTTAATAAATTAGACATTTCTGACCTACATACAGGTTCACTAAATTATTTTATTCTGGAAGATGCATGTGCTTAATAGACTAGTTTTCTGTCCATTTATATCTGTGGCAGCTGGAATTTTCCAGCTAACAGCTCACCATAGCAAAAATAAGAGGACACGTTCCTGGGAACCTCAACTCCCTTCCTCCTTAGTCTGCAATTAATTTCCTTTAGCTTACGCTGAAAGGTTTGCTTGTTTTTTTTCTCAGGCTTTCCCTGTGGAATGGAAAGAGAATTTAACAGGGGTTTTGGAACAGATGTTTGGGGAATCTGGTATTTAGTCTAGGACAACTGCTTTGTAAAACTGTTTCTTACTTTTGCATAAGCCACTCTATAAACCCAAATAAATAAAACTCTGTTCCAAATTTGCCCTTGTTGACTCTCTTAGCACTACCACTGCTGCACTAAGCACTGCAACTTGAGTTTGCTTTAAGCCAAAACCTGAGCTTTTCACAATGTTACAAAGTGCACTATGTACAATTAGATCAAAATGATCCCCACTCTGCTATTTGTCACCTTGCTAGAACAGCACTGAAGATTGTCTTTTGACAAGAGAAAGGTAGTACATGTTATTGTACACATTAAAAGGGCAAACAAAAGATTTCCAGTGGTTAACACCAGGTTAATTCCCCAAATGCAATCCTCTTCAGAAACAAACAATGAAGATTTTTGACTGCAAAGGTCTCTAAAATCAGAGTCATATCAAGGAGTATACAGATTTCTGGAATCTGTTGAGTAGTCTGTCCTTCCGAAATAGAGAAAAATACCTAAATTTGGGTTGAGTTTAGGCTCTTCTGTTTGAAGATCTTTATATATATCTCTCTATATATGTCGAAGCTACTGCAAGCTCTTCCAGTGCAGTGCTAAGAAAGGATACAAGTCATACAGGAACAGAATTTTCAACATCTGACTTTGCTCATCTCCCAAAATCAAACACTAGCCTCACTCTGTTTGTGGCAGAAGCAATGGTGACACTCTCAATCACTCCCCTGGGAAAACAATACTGAAGATATCTGAAAACCAGCACTCGAAAAATCAAGATCTTCAAGACTTCGTATAAGGCTGAAACCTGCTTTAACTATTTTATGACAATATCAGTATGATGAGAAGGGAATTCTGATAGGACATTTATCATAACAAAAATACTCATCAGTCCTTTTGGAGAGTATTCATCAGGCTCAGCACTACATCAGCTGCAGTCAGCATCACTCCTACCCTCAGAGCCTCAAGCCTCCCACAAACCATGACACCTTCAGCCCTAGAAAATTGTCTGACAAAACCAGGAACAGGAAAGAAAATCAGGTAACAACGCTATGGCTGTGCCTGTGGTAGAGTTAGCTGGCAGGAAGAAGTGGAAAGTATTGCTCATATTAAAACCAGGTTCCAAGTCCAACTTCGGACTTTCTGAAACTTTACTGAAACATGAATGATTAATCAGCTCTAAAAATGAGCAATACTTCAGACATGAACTTAATATTCATTTACCTCATTGACAAACAGGCAGCTTCTCACCCACCTGATTTCTCCCACCTCCTTTTTTTTCCTCCTCCTTATGGAAGGGCACATGATCCATCCAGAATAACTGACCTCAGAGCACACAGGCGAGCACAGCCTGTGGTGATGGCTTTACCTCCTAGAGACAGCCAGGAGGGAAATGAAAGCAGCCAGGGAGGCATTCAAGAGCTGAGATCCAATTACCATTAGCCAGCCTGTTGTGCAGTGCTCTATGTCTGTCAGCTCCCAGTAGCCAGAAAAGGTGGAGAAACAAAAGCTTTATTTTCTTATCTTCTATTGTGCTTTACAATTAACACCTTGTGGTGGTTTGGGTGGATTCACC